>NW_026111811.1:247500-337493 GCF_024679095.1 Eriocheir sinensis
ACTTTGACGTAATTGCTATAACCGAAACATTTATCGACACCACTAATATTGATTTAAGTTCCGAATACAACATAGATGGCTACAGATTCTTCAACAATGATCGTGTAAACCGTAGAGGGGGTGGTGTCGCCCTTTTGTCAAAAGCTACTTGCAACCCACTGACAAAACACCAAGAAACAGTAACGTTGAACATTTGTGCGTGCGAGTAAACACTGCAAAAGTCAATTTAAATATATCTGTCACTTACAGGCCTCCGGGGCAATCACTTGATGCCGATCTTGAAATGTACAGCGTCTTAAGGCAGTCACTTAATAACAGCGACTCACTGATACTAGGAGACTTTAACCTCCCCCATATCGACTGGGCAACACTGTCGGGTACAGAAGGTGAGTCCCACAGAATGATCGAATTTCTAGAGGAAAATTATCTAAGCCAAATGGTTTCTGAACCAACTCGACAAAATAACATACTTGACCTTGTTATAGCGACCCAAGATAACCTAGTCAGTAATGTCACGGTAGGAGAACACCTCGGTTCCTGCGATCATAAACTAGTGTGCGTTGACATTAGAGCTCAAACATCGGTGACTGAAAATAAAGTAAAGGTGCCCAATTTCAAAAGAGCCAACTTCGTAGAAATCCGACGAAAACTAATAGATATGCAACTATCAGATGACGGCAATGTAGAGGACGCCTGGCTAAGCTTTAAAAATCACTTACTCACTCAGCAGGACACATTTGTCCCCTTGTGCGAGAAGCGAATTAACACTAATAAAAGTCCACCTTGGTTTAATAGCGAAATTAAACACTCAGTCAAGGAGAGAAAATTGTCTTACAGGTTAAAGAAAGAGCAAAGCACGCCCGAAAACATTAGACTTTACAATGATGCCAGGCGACGAGTTAACAGATTAGTGCGTCAGGCAAAGCGTAGATATGAAGAAAATATTGCAGCCAACTGTAAAAATAATCCGAAATCCTTCTTCAGTTACATAAACAACAGAAAGGCGATCAGAAGTGGAATTGGACCTTTAACAAACAGCGACGGTGCACTAGTGACTGACAGCCAACACGCTGCAAACCTATTAAACAATTACTTTTCCTCGGTGTTTAATAATAACAGTCCTCCCGCCACCACCACCAACACCAGTACTATCCCGAGCATGCATTGTCTAACTTTGAAATAAAACCCGATGAAGTCCTTAAAGCCCTCAAATCACTTAAAACAAATAAAAGTCCTTGATCTGACAAAGTATATCCAACTCTGCTGAAAGAAACAAAGAGTGAAATACTCTCCTCCCTCACAACCGTATTCAATATGTCCTTGCGACAAGGCATCGTCCCTTCAGATTGGAAGAAGGCTAACGTGACACCGATTTTTAAGAAAGGAGACAAAAAAGTACCAGGTAATTACAGGCCCATTAGTCTAACTTCGGTTGTAGGTAAGCTACTTGAGGGCATAATTAGAGACAAAATTGTGAGTTACCTTGAAAGCCACTCATTGATTGGGGACTCACAACATGGCTTCCGAAACAAAAGATCCTGCCTATCAAACCTATTAACCTTTTATAACGACCTCTTCACTGTTTATGACGTAACCAAATCACCGGACGTAGTCTATCTTGATTTCCAGAAAGCGTTTGATAAAGTCCCGCATCATAAATTACTTTACAAATTAAAGCAAATAGGTATTGACGGTCAAGTAAACCAATGGATCGCGAATTGGTTGAGCAACAGACAACAAAGAGTAGTGATTGACGGATTTAACTCAGAGTGGGCGCCTGTCACTAGTGGCGTCCCTCAGGGCTCGATCCTTGGCCCAGTGCTCTTCATTATATACATCAACGACGTGGATGTTGGACTCAATAACCGCATTAGTAAATTTGCAGACGACACAAAGATTGGTAACTCGGTTCTGACTGACGAAGACAGGCAAAGCCTCCAAGAGGATTTGCACAAAATTTCAGCTTGGTCGGAGAGATGGGAGATGCCCTTTAACGTAGACAAGTGCCAGGTCCTTCAAATTGGAACGAGGAATAAGAAGTTCGAATACGAAATGCGCGGCGTTAAACTCAAAAGCGTTCAATGCGTCAAGGACTTTGGGGTCAAAATCGCGTCAAACCTCAAATTCTCACAGCAATGCATCGATGCAGCAAATAAAGCGAACAGAATGTTGGGCTTCATTAAAAGAAACTTTGTATTCAAGAATAAAGATGTAATACTCCCGCTCTACAACAGTTTAGTCAGACCCCACTTGGAATATGCGGTACAGTTTTGGTCTCCCCACCATGCAAAGGATATTGCTAAATTAGAAGGTGTTCAGCGTCGGGCAACGAAAATGATCCCTTCCTTGCGCAACAAATCCTACGAAGAAAGGCTTTCTCCCTTAACATGTTCTCTCTTGAGAAACGTCGCCTCCGAGGAAAACTGATCGAATGTTTTAAAATACTTAATGGTTTCACGAATGTAGACAGATCAACATTGTTTATGATCGATGACACTTTGCGCACGAGGAACAATGGCGTTAAACTCAGATGTAGACAAGTAAACTCAGACTGCACCAAATTTTTCTTCACCAACGTTATAGTGCGAGAATGGAATAAGCTTCCACCATCAGTGATCCAGTGTAACACGATTGACTCCTTCAAAAATAAGCTCGACCGTCACTTCCTTCAACTTAATATCAACTAGAGTAGAAATGCAACGTTTTGGAGTCTTCTGATTAATGTAAAATCACTTAGGTTTAAGGACAGACCACCAAGTCTGGACCATGGGGTCTGTGTGGTCTGATTTTCTATGTAAATCTATGTAAATCTCTCTCTCTCTCTCTCTCTCTCTCTCTCTCTCTCTCTCTCTCTCTCTCTCTCTCTCTCTCTCTCTCTCTCTCTCTCTCTCTCTCTCTCTCTCTCTCTCTCTCTCTCCAGTCATCTATATTTTTTGGTAAGTTTCATTCACTCAACTTTATTTATGCATTTATATCATAATTTCGCTTGTACTTACTTATATTTCTGGGATATCTAATAGCCTATTATAACCTTTTGCGTGTGTGTGTGTGTGTGTGTGTGTGTGTGTGTGTGTGTGTGTGTGTGTGTGTGTGTGTTATTTCCACGGCATCTTTCTCCTTTTTTCTCCCTCATACTTTTTTTGTTAGCTTCCAGTCCCTTTTCTTCATGCCATCCTTACACTCCGCTTTCATTTGCTTTCATTTTCCTTTGTTTCTGCACATTCCTGTTTCTTTCTTTTTCTCCTTACATCGTCCTCTCGCCCTTCATTTCCTTTTCCACGGCTTTCATAATATATTTTTCTCCTTTTTCTTTTTACAACAAAGGAGACAGCTCAAGGGCACAGTAAAAAGTAAACAATAATATAAAAAAAAGCCCGCACCTCGCTGCTCACATAAAGAATCCAAAGAGGTGGCCGAAAGAGAGCTCAATTTCGGGAGGAGAGGTGTCCAGATACCCTTCTCTTGAAAGAGTTGAAGTCGTAGGCAAGAGGAAATACAGAAGAAGGAAGATTGTCCAAGAGTTTACCAGCGTGAGGGATGAAAGAGTGAAGATTTTTTTTTTTTTACAACAAAGGAGGCAGCTCAAAGGCACACACACACACACACAAAAAAAAGCCCTTTAATCGCTGCTCCCATAAAAGAATCAGAAGAGGTGGCCAAAGCAAGGTCAAATTCGGGAGGAGAGGTGTCCTGATACCCTCCTCTTGAAAGAGTTCAAGTCGTAGGCAGGAGGAAATACAGATGAAGGAAGATTGTTCCAGAGTTTACCAGCATGAGGGATGAAAGAGTGAAGATGCTGGTTAACTCTTGCATAAGGAGTTTGGACAGTGTAGGGATGAGCATGAGTAGAAAGTCGTGTGCAGCGGGGCCGCGGGAGGGGGGGAGGCATGCAGTTAGCAAGTTCAGAAGAGCAGTCAGCGTGAAAGTATTGATAGAAGATAGAAAGAGAGGCAACATGGCGGCGGAATTTAAGAGGTAGATGATTATCAGCAAGAAGAGGAGAGCTAATGAGACGAAGAGTCTTAGACTCCACTCTGTCCAAGAGAGCTGTGTGAGTGGAGCCCCCCCACACGTCAGAGGCATACTCCATATGAGGGCGGACAATACCCCTGTATATGGATAGCAACTGTGCGGGGGAGAAGAACTGGCGGAGACGATGCAGAACGCCCAACCTCGAGGAAGCTGATTTAGTGAGACGAGATGTGAGGTTTCTAGTTAAGATTTTGAGTTAAGGATAGACCGAGGATGTTTAGTGTTGAAGAAGGTGACAGCTGAGTGTTATCGAAGAATAGGGGATAGGTGTTTGGAAGATTGTGTGGAGTTGATGGTTGGAGAAATTGGGTGTTTGAGGCATTGAAAGACACAAGGTTCCTTTTGCCCCACTCGGAATGATATTAAGGTCTGAGGTTAAGTGTTCTGCAGCCTCCAGCCTGGAGTCATGTATTTCCTGTTGAGAGGGTCTTCTGTTGAGAGAAGTTGAATAATAGAGAGTGGAGTCATCAGCGTATGAGTGGATAGGACAGATTGTTATGGAAAGATCATTGATGAATAACAGGAAGAGAGTGGGTGATAAGACAGAGCCCTGTGGAACACCACTGTTAATATGTTTATGAGAAGAACAGTGACCGTCTACCACAGCAGAGATAGAACGGCCGGAAAGGAAACTGGAGATAAAGGAACAGAGAGAAGGATAGAATCCGAAAGAGGGCAGTTTAGAAAGCAAAGACTTGTGCCGGACTCTATCGAAGGCTTTCGATTTGTCTAGTGCAACTGAAAAAGTTTCACCGAAACGGCTAAGAGAGGATAACCAAGAATCAGTTAAGAGAGCAAGAAGATCGCCAGTAGAACGCCCCTTGCGGAACACATACTGGTGATCAGATTGAAGGTTGGACGTGGAAAGGTGCGTTTGAATCTTCCGGCTAAGGATTGATTCAAAAGCTTTAGATAGACAGGAAAGTAAAGCTACAGGGCGGTAGTCTGAGGGATTGGAACGGTCACCCTTCTTAGGCACAGGCTGTACTAAGGCGTACTTCCAGTAGGAAGGAAAGGTAGATATTGATAGGCAGAGGCGAAAGAGTTTGACCAGGCAAGGTGTCAGCACGGAAACACAGTTTTTAAGGATAATTGGAAGCACTCCATCAGGTCGTTGCGCCTACGTGCGCAACGACATCACTTGCTCTCGTTCCCACGACCTTGACTCTTCTGAATTTTCCACCATCTGGCTAAGACTTCATTGTCATTCTATTACTAAATACATCTGTGCTGTTTATCTCTCACCTAACTCTACTAACTATGTAAAACTCTTTGATTATTTGAACTCTAAAGTGGAACGCATCTTGACCCACTCTCCCTTCGCTGAAATGTCCATCTTGGGAGATTTCAATGTTCACCGCCAGCTTTGGCTTTCATCCTCTTTCACTGACCAGCCTGGTGAACAAGCCTACAACTTTGCTCTCTTCAACCGCGACCTGGCTTCGGGGTCACACGTGTCAACTACGCTGGCTGTCTCGGCAGTTGTGCTTTCCTTTTGTGCTCTCCAGCATATCCTGAGGCCCTCCTATTGCTGCTGCTGCTTTGCTGCTTCGCTGACCTGCTCTGCTAAGTGCTAAGTGTTATATTCACTTTACTTAAACACATTCTTCCTAGCACACTTGTTCATCCCTTCTGCCCACAGCCTACACCTCCCCTACACCTCCTCACAACACTGTGGTGCACATACAACTCCTTCCTAACTGTATTAAGCTCCTTCTTAACTTTACTACACATAATTCACATATTATTTTCCAAGAAGTGTACTAGGAGGTCCTTGTTTTCAGGCTGATTTTCTTTCATTGTTTCGGTCCGTATATTCCCGCCGCTGCGTATACCCAGCCGCGCGGAGGGCGAAATTCCCTGGAGACCCTTTGTTTTTTCCTCCCCTACCCGGCCGCGTGAATCCCCTAGAGGGAAGTCTAACGAGAACACCTGCCCGAGTCAGACAGGAGGGAGTTAATCGTTCCCACCTGACCTACTGCCACTCATTCTCTCTGAAGTTAAAAGGTAACAAAACATAACAAAAGGTAACAATAAAAGATATGGCTTCATCACTACGCAAATGCCCCGGGTGCAAAGGACGCTTCGCCCCACAATATTTTGATAAGGGGGCGGAGTCATGTAGACACTGTCAAATGGAAAAGAGGATCTCAGATTTAGAGAGGGGTTTAACCGAGTGCCTTAAAGCGTTGAACCAACGTCCCCCTCTACCCGCTCCCACCCCCGCTGCTTCCTCCTCTTCTTCTTCTTCTTCCTCTTCCTCTTCTTCTTCTTTGCCTTCCTCTTCTTCTTCTCTTACTCCGACTGCCTCCACCCCTTCTTCATCTCCCTCCTCCCTCTCCTCCACCCTCCCAGGGGTCCGGACGAGAGCCATGGCCCGCAAGGTGAGGTCTTCTTCTTCTTATTCTTATTCTTCTTCTTCTTCTTCTTTTTCTTCTTCTTGTGTTACCGCTTCCACTGCGTGCCCATCCATCTCCTTCTCGTCCCCCACGTCCTCCTCCTCCTCCTCCTCCCCCCCTCCTCATCGTCCCCCTCCCCCTCCTCCTCCTCCTCCCCCTCCCCCTCCTCCTCCTCCTCCTCCTCTTCCCTCTCCTCCTCCTCTTCCTCCTCCTCCTCCTCCTCCTCCTCCTCCTTCTTCTTCTTCTTCTTCTTCTTCTTCTTCTTCTTCTTCTTCTGCTTCCACCTCCGCTGCCCGCTCATCCATCTCCTCGTCCCCCTCGCCCTCCTCCTCCACTCCCTCGTCCTCCTCCTCTGCTTCTTCTACGCCTTCTTCATTTTCTTTTTCCTCTCATTCTTCCTCCTCCTCCTCCTCCTCCTACTCCTCCTCTTCCTCCTCCTCCTCCTCCTCCTCCTCTTCCTCCTCCTCCTCCTCCTCCTCCTCCTCCTCCTCCTCCTTCTCCTCATCATCATCATCATCTCCTTCTTCTTCTTCTTCTCCTGCTTCTTCTCCTTCTTCTTCTTCCTTCTCTTCACCTCCTACTTCCTCCTCCTCCTCCTCCTCCTCCTCCTCCCCCCTAGCTTGCAGGCGTAGACGGAAGACCATCCTCCCAGCCGTCTCCTGTGAAGACGGATCACACTTCAACGGATCAAGGATCAACACCAAGGTTAACATAAAACTGGTGGGTGACAGCATTGTTAGAAAACAACTGACTGAGTTCTGTGGACGAATTATCAAGAACAAAAGACGCTACTGTATTCCTGGTGCAAAACTACAAGATATAGAAGAAGCGGTAGACCTCGTCTCAGACCGCACGGAGCAGGACACACTCGTTGTTTTGCACGCTGGCACGAACAACGTTCAAACAATGTCCACGGAGGAAATTATAGCTGACTACCGACGAGTAATCCGCCGCTTCAAGGAAAAGTCAAGCCACATCATTGTCTCCGGGATTCTTCCGAGAATCGACGCCTTCACAGGCTTCCACAGAAAGGCGTCGAACATCAACAACAGACTGAAGCACCTCTGCCAGGACGAGGAAGTTTCGTTTGCAAGTCAGTGGGATCATTTCTATGATATCCCCGACCTTTTCCGTCCTGACGGTCTTCACCTCAATGCGATTGGCTCAGCACGGCTTGGTAGGTTACTGAACGAGGAGGTACTTTTGTACTCAAAAAACTCCGAGCGCGGGAGTGGCACCAAAGTATCGTAAACAACCAACCAGTAGGGACCGCTCATTACACACCAAGGCCCCCAACAGAGAACACAAGCAGACACCAGACTACTGTGCCTCGAAGCGTTGAAGTCAAGAAGGACATTTCTGTCCTATACACCAACGCGCGGAGCTTAATACCCAAACGGGATGAGTTACTTGCCTATGTTGACGTAGAAAGTCCGGACGTGATTGCCATCACCGAAACGTGGGCCACCTCTGACCACCTAATGACCGAATTCTCAATTCCGGGATACGAGAGCTTCTACAAAAACAGACTTCACAAGAAAGGAGGAGGTGTTATCTGTTAGGTCAAGAACAAATACCCTGCCGTGGAAATAACCAAAGAAGACTCAGAGAAATATGACACTGTATATGTTGAACTGGAGACTAGCAATCACAACAAAATAACGATTGGAACCGTTTACAGACCTCCAAAGCATCAAGCAGCGGACGACGAAGCGCTGTACGAGGAAATTCACACTATAACACAAAACAAACAGTCAGTCATTATCGGGGACATTAACTGTTCCAACATTGACTGGACCACGATGATTGGAGATCGGGAGGGTAACAGATTGCTCGAAATGTTAGAGGACACTTTTCTTACTCAGATTGTTACCCAACCGACGAGGGAAAATAACTTATTAGACCTAGTACTCGTGAGTGATTCAGATCTCACACGTGAATGTCAAGTCGGCGAAAAACTGGATGGTTGCGACCATCACCTAATTCGCCTGAAGATCAGAACGGACCATGAACTCACCGAAAACACGTCCAAGATTCCAGACTACAAAAAAGCCAATTTTAACTTCGCTCGTAAGCTGCTAACCCAGACAACTTGGGAACCCATGAACCTCACTCCGGTGGACGGCGCGTGGAACGGCTTTAAGAACAAACTCCTGGAGGTAGAGAGAACGACTGTTCCCATGAAGACAAGGAGAACAAATAATGCCACAAGCACACCATGGATGACTCCCCAAGTTCGACGGGCGATTAATTTGAAGAAGAGAAAATACAACTTGCTAAAGGAAAACAGCACTGACGAGGCACGCGAACAGTACCATCATAGCCTCAGAGCTTGCATAACACTCATTCGCCAGAGTAAACGCGACTATGAAAAGCAAATTGCACGCGAAGCCAGGTCCAACACGAAAAAGTTCTTCACGTATATAAGAACCAAAAAGAAGACAAAAAGCAATATCGGTCCCCTAAAAGATGAAAGTGACGTACTAACACAGGACAGTAGACAAATGGTCGAAATCCTAAACAGGAACTTCGCGTCTGTGTTCACGGTCGAGAATACCCAGTCCGTACCCGAGAGCCCTTCCCCACCGATGGGAATCACTCCCCTAGAAATTGGTACAATGGACGAATGGGATGTGAAAAAGTACCTAGACAAACTCGAGACAAACAAGTCTACCGGACCCGATGACTTGTCACCCAGGCTGCTCAAGGAACTCAAGCAGCAAATCCTCAAGCCACTCACCGCCATCTACAATCTGTCACTACAACAAAACAAAGTCCCGAAAGACTGGAAACAAGCGAACGTAACACCGATCTACAAAAAGGGAGACAAAAGTGTGGCCCTAAACTACAGACCAATCAGCTTGACCTCAGTGGCGGGAAAAATCCTCGAGAAGATCATCAGAGACAAACTCGTTAGGTTCCTTGAAGACATCAACATCATTTCCGATGCTCAGCACGGTTTCAGGAACAAGCGCTCATGCTTAACCAATCTATTGGACTTCTTCCAAGGTATCTATGAAAACTGGGATAATCATATCTCCAGTGATGTTATAAATCTAGACTTTCAGAAAGCCTTTGACAAAGTGCCACATGAAAGACTCCTCAAGAAACTTAAGTCGGCGGGATGAGGCGACGATCTGACAGCGTGGATCAAAGACTGGCTCACTGAAAGAAAACAACGAGTTGTACTCAACGGACAGGCCTTCGAGTGGCTCCCGGTCACAAGTGGAGTGCCACAGGGGTCAGTGCTGGGACCCATACTTTTCATCATATAATTATATCAACGACCTAGAACTAGGATTAAAATCCAATCTTTCAAAATTTGCCGACGACACAAAGGTGGGTGGGAAGGCCCTCACGACGGCAGACTGCGAAATTATCCAGAGAGACCTGGACCAGATCACTCGTTGGTCAGAAAAATGGCAGATGTCCTTCAACACTACCAAATGTAGAGTAATGCATATCGGATCCAGAAACAGCAACCACATATACCACATGGGTGGCGAACCACTACATGTTGTGCAAGAGGAAAGAGACCTCGGGGTCACCATCAGCAGTGACTTGAAACAAACAAAACACTGCAAGTCCGCCTGTAAGAAAGCCAATACAATGCTTGGGTTCATATCGAGGAACCTCGAATACAAGACGCCGGGAGTTATGTTATCCTTGTATAATTCGCTGGTAAGGCCCCACCTGGAATACACCGTGCAATTCTGGTCTCCTAATTACAGGAAAGACATTGAATTACTTGAGAGAGTACAGCGCCGCGCCACGAAGATGATACCATCACTGAGGTCGAAACCCTATGAAGAACGACTCGAGCGACTCAACCTCTTCACGTTGGAAAAGAGACGCCTGCGAGGAGACATGATACAAGTCTTTAAGTACCTGAACAAGCTCAGCAACGTTGATCACTCCAAACTCTTCACGCTACAAACTAACCTGAGAACAAGAAACAACGGAAAAACAATTCAAGCAAAGCGATGCAATACCGACATCGGCAGGAGTTATTTCTCGAATAGAGTTGTTCGCCACTGGAACAGCCTTCCTGCAGAAGTGGTTAGCGCAGAGACCATCAACTCCTTCAAGAAACGCATTGATCGCCACTTTGCTGCAACGGGTGTGAACTGAACGTTCCCACGAGTAGGTACACAAGTGCTTTAATCCTTCCCTGCAAGCCACTCCTGTGGCAAACGGATTGATTAAATCACTGAACGCACGCAGCCTAGTAATGAGCCAACAGGCTTTCTGCTGCCTGCTAGTCCATGTTTCCCATGTTTACCTAGAGCAGTTGGTTCAGCACCCTACTCGTATTCCCGACCGTCTTGGAGACAGGCCCAACATTCTAGACCTCTTCCTTTCCTCTAATCCTTCTGCTTACTCTGTCAAACTGTTCTTTCCGTTGGGCTCCTCCGATCATAACGTTATTTCTGTATCCTGTCCTATCGCTCCTGTACATCCTCTGGACCCACCGAGGAGGCGATGCTTCTGGCATTTTGCTTCAGCTCGGTGGGACAACCTGAGGGTGTACTTTTCCGATTTCCCGTGGAATGATTACTGCTTCCAGGAGAGAGACCCCTCTGTGTGTGCTCTGCGCATCACAGAGGTGATTGTCCCTGGAATGGAGGCATACATTCCACGTACTTTCTCTACTCCTCATGCTAAAAAGCCTTGGTTTCATCACGCTTGTTCTCGTGCTATTAAAGATAGAGGGGCAGCTCGCAAAAGGTTCCACAGCCTTCGAACTCCCACTAACTTTGATCTATACATTTCAGCCCGGAATCGTGGCAAATCTATTCTCCGACTTACCAAAACTTCTTTTATAAATAGAAAATGTCAACACCTTGTTTCTTCTAATTCATCCCGTGACTTCTGGCACCTAGCCAAAAATATCTCCTCCAATTTCACTTCTTCACCTCCTCTCCTTAACCCTGCCGGCAGCACTGCCGTCTCATCTGTCTCTAAGGCTGAACTCTTCGCTCAAACTTTCTGTAAGAACTCCACCTTGGACGATTCTGGGCATAATCCTCCTACTCATCCCCCCTCTGACTCCTTTATGCCTGTTATAAAGATTCTTCCTAATGATGTTTTCTATGCCCTCTCTGGCCTCGACTCTCAGAAGGCTTATGGACCTGATGGAGTGCCTCCTATTGTCCTTAAAAACTGTGCTTCTGTGCTGACACCCTGCCTGGTCAAACTCTTTCGTCTCTGCCTATCAACATCTATTTTTCTTTCCTGCTGGAAGTATGCCTTTGTACAGCCTGTGCCTAAGAAGGGTGACCGCTCCAATCCCTGAAACTACCGCCCAATAGCTTTACTTTCATGTCTATCTAAGGCTTTTGAATCAATCCTTAACCGGAAGATTCAAAAGCACCTTTCCACTTATAATCTTCCTTATGATCGCCAGTATGGATTCCGCAAGGGGCATTCTACTGGCGATCTTCTTGCTCTCTTAACTGACTCTTGGTCATCCTCTCTTAGCAGTTTCAGTAAAACTTTCTCTGTTGCGCTAGACATATCGAAAGCCTTCGATAGAGTCTGGCACCAGTCTTTTCTTTCTAAACTGCCCTCTTTCGGATTCTATCCCTCTCGCTGTTCCTTTATCTCCAGTTTCCTTTCCGGCCGTTCTATCTCTGCGGTGGTAGACGGTCACTGATCTTCCCCTAAACCTATCAACAGTGGCGTTCCACAGGGCTCTGTCCTATCACCCACTCTCTTCCTGTTATTCATCAATGATCTTCTTTCCATAACAAACTGTCCTGTCCACTCGTACGTCGACGACTCCACTCTGCATTATTCAACTTCTTTCAATAGAAGACCATCAAAACAGGAAGTACACAACTCCAGACTGGAGGCTGCAGAACGCTCGACCTCAGACCTTGCTATCATTTCCGATTGGGGCAGAAGGAACCTTGTGTCCTTCAATGCCTCAAAAACGCAATTTCTCCACCTATCAACTCGACACAATCTTCCAAACACCTATCCCCTCCTCTTCGACAACACTCAGCTGTCACGTTCCTCAACACTAAACATCCTCGGTCTATCCTTAACTCAAAATCTCAACTGGAAACTTCATATCTCCTCTCTCGCTAAATCAGCTTCCTCGAGGTTGGGCGTTCTGTATCGTCTCCGCCAGTTCTTCTCCTCCGGGCAGTTGCTATCCATATTCAGGGGCCTTGTCCGCCCTCGTATGGAGTATGCATCTCACGTGTGGGGGGGCTCCACCCACACAGCTCTTCTGGACAGAGTGGAGGCTAAGGCTCTTCGTTTCATTAGCTCTCCTCCTCCCACTGATAGTCTTCTACCTCTTAATTTCCGCCGCGATGTTGCCTCTCTTTCTATCTTCTGTCGATATTTCCACGCTGACTGCTCTTCTGAACTTGCTAACTGCATGCCTCCCCCCCTCCCCCCCGGCGGCCCCGCTGCACACGACTTTCTACTCATGCTCATCCCTATACTGTCCAAACCCCTAATGCAAGAGTTAACCAGCATCTTTACTCTTTCATCCCTCACGCTGGTAAACTCTGGAACAATCATCCTTCATCTGTATTTCCTCCTGCCTACGACTTGAACTTTTTCAAGAGGAGGGTATCAGGACACCTCTCCTCCCGAATTTGACCTTGCTTTTGACCACCTCGTCTGATTCTTTTATGGGAGCAGCGATTAGCGGGCTTTTTTTTATTATTGTCTATTTTTGTGCCCTTGAGCTGCCTCCTTTGTTGTAAAAAAAAATAATAATAAGCCGTCTGCGAGTTAAGGCCAGAGAGGACAAAGAAAACATCATTATGACGAAACTTAATAACAGGCATAAAGTAGTCGGAGGGGGGATGAGTAGGAGGAATATGCCCAGAATCGTCCAGAGTGAGTTGTTGCAGAAAGTTTGAGCGAAGAATTCAGCCTTAGAGATAAAAGAGACGGCAGTGCTGCCGTCTGGATTAAATTGGAGGAGACATTTTTAGCTAAGTGCCAGAGGTCTGTGGAGGAAGTAGAGAAAGCAAGGTGTAGACATTTGCTATGGATAAATGAATTTTTGGTAAGTCGAAGAATAGATTTGGCACGATTCCGGGCGGAAATGTAAAGGTCATGGTTAGTGGGAGCTCGAAAGTCTGGCCCAACGGAGACAACAGTTTGACAGAGTAAGCAGAAGGGTTAGTGGTAAGGAAGTGGTCTAGTATGTTGGGCCGGTCTCCAAGACGGTCGGGAATACGTGTAGGGTGTTCAACCAACTGCTCTAGGTCATTTAGGAGAGCAAAGTTGTAGGCTTATTCACCAGGCTGTCAATCTAATTCCTTTTCTTCTTGTTGCTTTTCAATCTTTCATTATTTCTTAGTTTCCTTTTTGTCTACCCTCCCCTCTTTATCAGTTCTTCCACTTTATCAGTTAATGGAGACTATCATTCGCGACAATATGGTGAAATTCTTCGAAGAAAATAATATAATAAATAATTCGCAACATGGCTTCCGTAGTAAACGTTCGTGTTTGACTAACTTACTTGATTTTTTTCACTATATTTTTGAGGTGTTCGATGAAAGCAGATCAGTAGATATCATATATCTGGATTTTCAAAAGGCATTTGATAAGGTCCCCCACCAACGTTTGCTCAGCAAACTACTGGCGCACGGTATCTCGGGTAACATTCACAATTGGCTTGTGGACTGGCTCTCTGAGCGGAAACAGAGAGTAGTTCTAAACGGTGTTACATCTAACTGGCTCGATGTCAAAAGCGGCGTATCTCAAGGATCAGTGCTTGGCCCCATTCTCTTCTTAATTTATGTTAATGATAACGATGATGGGCTCACTTGCAAAGTATCAAAATTTGCTGTATGACGCAAAAATTGCTAGTAAAGTAACTGCGACACTCGACGAAGAAGCTTTACAATCAGATCTAGATCGACTTGCACGTTGGGCCAATCAATGGCAAATGAAATTTAACGTTGACAAATGTAAAGTGTTGCACATCGGAAAAAATAACAATCGCGTTCGGTACGTAATGAATGGCCAACAACTTTCTACAGTAAGTAAAGAAAAGGATCTTGGAATCACAATATCAAGCGATTTAAAGCCCGGTCAGCATTGTTCAGAGGTAGTTAAAACTGCAAACAAATTGGTTGGCTTCATCGGACGAGTCTTTAATAATAAATCGGAAAAAGTAATATTAAAACTATAATTCGTTGGTTCGACCCCGTCTAGAGTACTGTGTACAGTTTTGGTCTCCCTACTACAGAAAAGACATAGAAAAGTTGGAACGGGTCCAACGAAGAGTAACAAAGATGATTCCTAGGTTGAGAAATTTGTCATATGAACAAAGGCTTAAAGAAGTAAATTTATTCAGCCTATCAAAACGAAGAATGCGAGGCGATCTAATAAAGTGTTTAAAATGTTTAAAGGATTCAGTGATATTAATGCGGAAGATTACTTTACAATTGATCGATCAAATATAACAAGAAGAAATCTGAATTTGAAGATAAGTGGTAAAAGATTCTCGTCGCACGAAGCTAAACACTTCTTCTTCAATCGAGTTGTTAATGTTTGGAACTCTCTACCTTGTGATGTCGTTGATAGTACAACAGTTACGGCCTTCAAGAATAGATTAGACAAGTGTTTTGAATCCAACCAGCAACTAAGATATTACTCATTGTCGTAATAACGTTAAGTTCTTTCGAATACTGGTGTCCTTGTCCGCTTTTATCGCCCGGTTAGTGGTAGCAGTAGTGGTAGTTCTTTCCTCTTTCCTACATAAATTCCATGCAGTTTTTCCATGCTGCATGGTTCTTTTTCCTTTCCTGCCAGCTTTGGCTGGAGGGATGGGGGGGTGGGGAGGAGCCTTCGCCTTTGCTGTCGCTCATCTTCCACCTTTGATTAGATAGTTACTGTAGCTTGTCACAAACAACCTCGTAAGGACCAGCAGGTCTGCTGTTGTTTGTTCTTCCTTTGTGGCCTCCTTTGTGTCCTTCTCTCTTATCTCCATTATTTTCTTTCAAGTTTCTTTCCCTATTCTTGTATCTCTTTTTCTTCGTCTTCTCTATGCTGCTTGGTTGTTTCCTTTCCTGACAGCTTTGGCTGGAGGGCTGGGGGTGAGTGGGGATGAGCCTTCGCCTTTGCTGTCCATCATCTTCCACCTTTGATTAGATAGTTAGTGTAGCTTGTCACAAACAGCCTCTTAAAGACCTGCAGGTCTGCTGTTGTTTATTCTTACTTTGTGCTTATCTGTATTCCTACCACTATTACTACTACTACTACTACTACTATTACTACTTTTACTACTACTACTACTACTACTACTACTACAGCTAGTGCTACTATTACTACTGCTTCTTCTACTACTACTACTACTACTACTGCTACTTCTACTACTATGTACTACTACTTATAATAATAATAATAATAATAATAATAATAATAATAATAATAATAATAATAATAATAATAATAATTATAATAATAATAATGATAATAATAATAATAATAATAATAATAATAAAAATAATAATAATAATAATGTACATAAGAACATAAGAACGCAGGAGTCTGCAAGAGGCCGGTAGGCCTGTACGAGGCAGCTCCTTTGACCCTAAGCTCCCGTGTATCTAACCCCACCTAATATCGCTGTCCATGAATTTATCTAGTCTATTTTTGAATGTGACAATTGTATTGGCACTCACCACATGACTGCTAAGCCTATTCCACTCATCCACCACCCTGTTAGTAAACCAATTTTTGCCTCTGTCCCTGTTGAATCTGAATTTATCCAGTTTAAACCCGTTACTTCGTGTCCTACCCGGTTCTCTTACCAACAAAACCTTATGAATGTCTCCCTTATTAAAGCCCTTCATCCATTTATAAACCTCGATCATGTCTCCACGCACCCTTCGCCTTTCTAGAGAATGCAAGTTTAACTGTTTGAGTCTTTCCTCGTATGGCAAGTTTCTCAACCCCTGAATCATCTTAGTCATCCTCCTCTGCACCGATTCTAACATTTTGATATCCATTCTATAGTAGGGTGACCAGAACTGAACCGCATAGTCAAGATGAGGTCTAACTAATGCTAAATATAGTTTGAGGAAGACTTCGGGGCTTCTGTTGCTTACGCTCCTTGAAATAAATCCCAGTACCCTATTAGCTCGATTTCTAGCTTGAATGCATTGTGCCCTTGGACGGAGATCAGAGCTCACTAAGACCCCTAAATCCCTCTCGCACCCAGACCTACTTATGAGTGTCATTTAAGCAATAGTTATGTGAGGGGTTGTTCTTACACTCAGAATACTGCACTTCCTACATTGAACTCCATCTGCCATTTATCCGCCCAGTCATATAATCTGTTGAGTTCACCTTGGAGAATACTAGCGTCCTGATCCGACTCAATTACTCTACCGATCTTGGTATCATCTGCAAATTTACTAACATCACTACTAATTCCTGTGTCTAAGTCATTGATATAAATAATAAACAAAAGTGGACCTAATACCGAACCTTGTGGGACCCCACTCGTAACACATCCCTAGTCAGATCTTTTACCATTGATTTGCACTCTTTGCTTCCTATTGCTAAGCCACGCCTTGACCCAGTTCAAAACTTTACCCTCTACTCCGTGAGCCTGTAATTTAAGCAACAGTCGTTGGTGAGGAACTTTGTCAAACGCTTTACTAAAATCAAGATAGATTACATCATAATTTTCATCTCTGTCAACCGCCTCAAATACTTTATTGTAGAAGGACAAGAGATTGGTGAGGCATGACCTACCTTTTGTGAACCCATGCTGCGAGTCGTGAATTAAGCTATGTTTCTCTAAATGCTCCCGAATGTTCCTGGCTATTATGGACTCCAGCATCTTCCCTATAACCGATGTTAAGCTAATTGGGCGATAGTTTGAAGCAACTGACCTGTCCCCCTTTTTAAAAATCGGCGTCACGTTAGCTACTTTCCATAGGCTCGGCACATAGCCAGTATTTACCGACATCTTAAAGATGTCGGTTAGTGGGTCACTGATTATATCACCTAACTCCTTTAATACCCTCGGAAATATCCCGTCAGGACCTGGCGACTTGTTCTTCTTAAGCTTATCTATCTCATCCTGAACTACTTGCCTGGTAATGATTATATCCCTCAATTTATCGCCATCCCCGCCCTCGTACACCTGAACTCTTTCCGGTATAGTCGTTCGATCCTCCTGTGTGAATTTTGAAAGGAAGTAGTCGTTCAACAATGTGCTCATATTTTCGTAATTTTCTACTAGCTCCCCTGTGTTTGTTTTCAGCGGTCCAATTTTCTCCCGTGTTTTTGTTCTATACATCTGAAAGAAGCCCTTAGGATTACTTTTCGCCTCATTTGCTACTTTGATCTCATAGTTCTTTTTTGCTATCCTGGTGTTTTTCTTAACTAATCTAGATAGTTCGACGTACCGGCCCCTGAGATGTGTTTCCCCATTCTTTATTTTCTGATAAATTCCCTTCTTTAACCCAATCTCGTGTTTTAGTCCACGAGTCATCCACTTAGGATCATTGTTTTCTTTTCTAAGTGTTCGCTGTGGTATATGCTGGTCTTGCCCCTCTACTATTACTCTAACTAAATTATTGTAAGACATTTCTACCTGGTTCTCCTGGCTCTCCAATCCGCAGTTCTGGCCCTCATGAATCCCTAAATTATCCCAGTTTACCCCTTCAAGATGTCTTCGAAGCCCCTCGTAGTTTGCTCTTCTAAAATCTGGCACTAACACTGGGTTTGGTTCGCGGGTTACCGCCCAGTCTAAGCTAAAACGAACCGTTCTGTGATCACTATTTCCTAACTCTCCGCCCACCTCCAACTCACGTAGCAAGTTCCCATTATTGGTTAGGACTAAGTCTAATATGTTATCTCCTTTGGTAGGCTCAGTAACTACCTGCTTAAGGAAATTATCTTGTATAACTTCAAGAAAGTCCTCGGCTTCCAGGTCACCCACTAGATCTTCCCAGTCTATATTCCTATAATTAAAGTCCCCCATTACTTATCCTCATTATTTATCAATATCCCCATTATTTATCAATATTATAATTAAAATTATAATTATCACCACCATCACTTCCTGCACCTCCACCTCTCATCGCCACCCTCAACTCCACTCTCCTCCTCCTCCTCCTCCTTCCCCTCCTCCTCTCCTTCTTCTTCCCATTCATGCTCGTTCTTGTTCTTTTTTCATTCTCTTTTAATGTTGTTATTTTTATTTTTATTCTAACTTCTTTTACTTTCGCATTATCTTATCTCGTTCTTATTCCTGTGTTCTCTTCCTCCTCCTCCTCCTCCCGGTTTCCAGGTGAAATGTTTTCACCTCAGGAAACTAGACGTCCCTGCCCTGCATAGTCTCAGATCACCCTTGGACACGGTGTAATACCTGATCTGTCTCCCGTGCCAGGGTCACGGTGAAGCCTCTGGGCAGCAGCAGTGGTGGATTGGACTGCAGGCAGAGGATCTCTTTATGAGACAATGGCTGGAGTTCCAGAGTCCTAGTCAGCTGGACCGTGCCTAATTATTTAGGCCTGCGCTGTAAAGGAGTGTGGCGACCTCTGCACCTCTAAAAAGCCTCCCTGGGAACCAGTTGTCGGTGTGAGCTCCCCGTCCCTTCCCTCTATCGACGGTACTCCCATCCCTATTCTGCATAACAGCTGGTTCTTGTTTTCTCCTGAAAGAGATGTCTTCCGTGGGCCATTTGAGGTTGTACCTCTCGGTTTCTAGGTGGAGTTTCTGAGGGTTTTTCTTATACTCAAGGAATATTTCAGCTTTTCGGTCTCAGGAAGGGCGTCTGATACTTTCTAGAGTTGGTGGAGAACACCTGGTGACAGGTGCCACTGGCGAGGCCTCGAAAGGGTCGCAGAGTTGGGTTAGACGTTTCGGAAAGTGGGAACGAATTGCTGGTTCCTCTCCTCCCTTGCCACAGCTGCTCTGTGTGACTACGCCGGCCCCGTTCTATGGGACAAAACTTCGAGGACAATAGCTGAAAAGCGCCGGGTTGTGAAAGTCTCTCTTGTGACCGAGGCTCAGGACAAGCGATTGGTCTTTGAGGCGTTTTCAAGATGCTGTGGGAGCGAACTCCCAGTGTTGGAGGCATCTAACACAACAGTATCTAATTTCCATGCACAATTTTTTATACAATTCAATTTATGGTCACAATTTAAGTTATTTCGAAAGCGCTTTTAATATTTGCCCAAACTGTTAAATCGCTTAAATTTCTAACAATGCCTTCGAACCTTAAGAGTGACGTCTGTCCCGGACGTATTGCAGCTCAGTTCTTCCAGCTGAGTAAAACTTGCCACCTCTGCGCTCAAAGATTACAACTTCAGAAGGCTGTAACTGAATGGAAAGTCAAACATAATGATCTTGAAAAGAAATTCGAAGCCCTTCAGGAATTTGTTTTAAGTAATGTGGCAGTGACTCCACCATCGATGGTGGAGAGGCCCTCCACCGAGATTGTGCCCTCTCCAGACGACCATCCTGCTTCACGGGAGGACGTGTTACTTGCCTCACAGGCTAACCCCCAGCCTGCCTCACAGGCTAACCCCCAGCCTGCCTCACAGGCTAACCCCCAGCCTGCCTCACAGGCAAACCCCCAGCCTGCCTCACAGGCTGACCCCCAGCCTGCCTCACAGGCTAACCCCCAGCCTGTTTCATAGGCTAACTCCCACCCTGCCTCACAGGACAACTTCCAGCCTGCCTCACTTGACGCTTCTCTTCCTGCTTCACAGGATGTCGGGTTCCAACCTGTAAAGAATGGAGCCAAACCGAAGCAGGCAACCAAGGATTTACTGACCCCCACTACCTTCAATAGGTTCCAGGTGCTGGCAGACACCATGGTGGATGAGTTTGAGACTCGCCTAGTTGGGGAATCCATGGTGCGTGGCCAGCTGGTTGAGTTCTGTGGTCGTTCATCAAACGGCCGCAGAAAACGTTACTGCTATCCAGTTGCCAGACTGGACGACATCACCGCAGCGTGCGATGATGTCACGAGAAATGCCGACCGAAACACCCTCTTTGCCATTCACGCGGGGACAAATGACGTAAAGACAACCCGTTCTGAGGAATGCTTGAGAAATATCGCCGCATGATCAAACAGTGTAAACGTAAAACGGATGCCAGAAACATCATAATCTCAGGAATCCTCCCGAGGGTCGGTGCCGAATCTAACTTTTACAGTAAGGCCTTCAGCACAAACAACAGACTTCAGTCCCTTTGCTCACAAGAAAACGTCCAGTTCGCTAACTTGTGGAACAGTTTTTACTACGATTCAGACTTGTTCCTTGCTGATGGCATCCACTTAAACCCTGTTGGAGCAGCCCGTTTCGGGAGGCTGCTCTGTGACCAAGTGGCTCTTCGAGAGCCAGAAAACGCGGAGGCGAGAACACCAGCAGCCCCACCGTAAGGGAGCACTCAACCCGCGAAACCCCAGACTCGAATAACATTAAAGCTTGCTATGTAAACGCTCGTAGCCTACGTAACAACTTTGAAGACTTAGAAGTCCTCGCAGCTACAAATCATTATCACATCATCGGAGTCACAGAATCTTGGATAGACACTTCAAATAGAGATTTCATTGCGGAATATAGATTACCGGGTTATACCATCTTTAGTCATGAAAGAGAGAACAGAGTGGGTGGAGGCGTTATCTTTTATATCCACAACTCTCTCCATCCAGTATCCGTGAAAACAAGATATTATAATCAATGTAGACACGGTCTTCATTAAAATTAAAAATAAATCTCGTAAAATAGTAATTGGATTTATCTACAAACCACCAAGGCAGACTCTTGATATCGACCACGCATTAAGTGAATTATTATCAGAAACAAGTAGCAGTTGCGAGGCAGTAATTGTTGGGGACTTTAACTTGCCAGTGAAAAGATGGGGTGAACCGTTGAACTGTCATACAGGGCTCGACCTGTACACAAATTTACAAGAAAGTGATTTGCATCAACACGCTCAAAAAACGACTCGGGAAAATAATATACCTGACCGTATCTTTTCAACGACAGCTGATCTGGTTAACAAAGTAAATGTTGGTTCAATTTTTAATTCTAGCGATCACCGAACAATCACATTCAGCATCAATATGAAAGAAAGTAAAGTAACTCCTTGTAAAGAAAAGGTGCCTGATTATCAGAGAGCGAATTTCGTAAGACTCCGATCAATTCTAAATAATTCTGACTGGACTGAAATCTCGGCGGAAGCAGATATTGATAAATCTTGGGAGGACTTCACCACAATATTGAACAATGCCATAAGCATATGCGTACCCTATCGTAACAGACGTTCAGCTTTTAAGAATAAACCCAAATGGTGGAATAACGAAATTCAAAATAGCCTATCTCTTAAAAAATGCGTATAAAGTAGATACATATCAACTCCGAGTGAGGCTGACAAACTAGAGTTGGACAGAATTCGCCGCGAAACCAAGAAATTAATAAAATGAAGCAAAAAAAATCTTGAAGAATATATAGCAGAAACGAGTAAATCTAATCTTAAATTTTTTTTTAGCTATGTAAATAATAAAAAGTCACTCACTTGTGGTATCGGACCGCTTGCTAATGATAATGGTAACCACACGAACGATGAAAATGAAATGGCCACAGTCCTAAATAACTTTTTCGCATCCGTATTTACAGACGAAGATTGTTTATCACCTCAACCGCCGGAGGTTAGAAGGACCGAAAAGATGTTAAGTGGCGTGCTCATCGTAGAAAGTGACATTTTACGCACAATTGAAAAGATTAAAGTAAGCAAAGTTCCTGGTCCTGACAAAATTACCCCTAGGGTCTTAAAAGAAATCAAACATCAAATTTGTAAACCGCTCTCCATCATATTCAATAAATCTTTAATAGCTGGAAAAGTTCCGTCGGATTGGAAACTTGCAAATGTCACACCAATTTTCAAAAAGGGAGACAAGTCTCATCCAGGAAACTATCGACCAATTAGCCTGACATCGATTGTTTGTAAGTTAATGGAGACTATCATTCGCGACAATATGGTGAAATTCTTCGAAGAAAATAATATAATAAATAATTCGCAACATGGCTTCCGTAGTAAACGTTCGTGTTTGATTAACTTACTTGATTTTTTCATTATATGTTTGAGGTGTTCGATGAAAGCAGATCAGTAGATATTATATATCTGGATTTTCAAAAGGCATTTGATAAAGTCCCCCACCAACGATTGCTCAGCAAACTATTGGCGCACGGTATCTCGGGTAACATTCACAATTGGCTTGTGGACTGGCTCTCTGAGCGGAATCAAAGAGTAGTTCTAAACGGTGTTACATCTAACTAGATTGATGTCAGAAGCGGCGTATCTCAAGTATCAGTGCCTGGCCCCATGCTCTTCTTAATCTATGTTAATGATATCGATGATGGGCTCACTTGCAAAATATCAAAATTTGCTGATGACACAAAAATTTCTAATAAAGTAACTGCGACACTCGACGAAGAAACTTTACAATCAGATTTAGATCGATATGCACGTTGGGCCAATCAGTGGCAAATGAAATTTAACGTTGGCAAATGTAAAGTGTTGCACATCGGAAAAAATAACAATCGCGTTCGGTATGTAATGAATGGCAAACAACTTTCTGCAGTAAGTAAAGAAAAGGGTCTTGGAATCACTATATCAAGCGATTTAAAGCCCGGTCAGCATTGTTCAGAGGTAGTTAAAACTGCAAACAAATTTGTTGGCTTCATCGGACGAGTCTTTAATAATAAATCGGAAAAAGTAATATTGAAACTGTATAATTCGTTGGTTCGACCCCGTCTAGAGTACTGTGTACAGTTTCGGTCTCCCTACTACAGAAAAGACATAGAAAAGTTGGAACGGGTTCAACGAAGAGTAACAAAGATGATTCCTAGGTTGAGAAATTTGTCATATGAACAAAGGCTTAAAGAAGTAAATTTATTCAGCCTATCAAAACGAAGAATGCGAGGCGATCTAATAGAAGTGTTTAAAATGTTTAAAGGATTCAGTGATATTAATGCGGAAGATTACTTTACAATTGATCGATCAAACAGAACAAGAAGAAATCACAATTTGAAGATAAGTGGTAAAAGATTATCGTCGAACGAAGCTAAACACTTCTTCTTCAATCGAGTTGTTAATGTTTGGAACTCTCTACCCTGTGATGTCGTTGATAGAACAACAGTTATGGCTTTCAAGAATAAATTAGACAAGTGTTTTGAATCCAACCAGCAACTAAGATATTACTCATTGTCGTAATAACGTTAAGTTCTTTCGAATACTGGTGTCCTTGTCCGCTTTTATCGCCCGGTTAGTGGTAGCAGTAATGGTAGTTCTTTCCTCTTTCCTACATAATTTCCGTGCAGTTTTTTCATGCTGCATGATTCTTTTTCCTTTCCTGCCAGCTTTGGTTGGAGGGATGGGGGGGTGGGGAGGAGCCTTCGCCTTTGCTGTCGTTCATCTTCCACTTTTGATTAGATAGTTAGTGTAGCTTGTCACAAACAGCCTCGTAATGACCAGCAGGTCTGCTGTTGTTTGTTCTTCCTTTGTGTGCCTTTGTGTTCCTCCTCCTCCTTTTCCTTTCTTCCATCATCTTTGAAATGTCAGCTGAGAGAGAGAGAGAGAGAGAGAGAGAGAGAGAGAGAGAGAGAGAGAGAGAGAGAGAGAGAGAGAGAGAGAGGACATCATCCCCTTCTCTCTCTCTCTCTCTCTCTCTCTCTCTCTCTCTCTCTCTCTCTCTCTCTCTCTCTCTCTCAGCTGAAAGAAAGAAAGAGAAAGGAATAAGGAGAGCGATAAAGGTGGGTGTTAGAGAGAGAGAGAGAGAGAGAGAGAGAGAGAGAGAGAGAGAGAGAGAGAGAGAGAGAGAGAGAGACGCACGCATAACATTTTACTAATGAGTTCGAAATAAAAATAAAATATTTAGGAAAGGAAGAAGAGGAGGCAGAAAAATGGATAAACAGGAATTAGTGAAGACACGAAATCCATCAACAATGTATCTATCATTTACTTAAGCGTAAGGGGTTTGGACAGTATAGGGATGAGCATGAGTAGAAAGTCGTGTGCAGCGGGGCCGCTTGAGTGGGGGAGGCATGCAGTTAGCAAGTTCAGAAGAGCAGTCAGCGTGGAAATATCGATAGAAGATAGAAAGAGAGGCAACATCGCGGCGGAATGTAAGAGGTAGAAGACTATCAGTAGGAGGAGGAGAGCTGATGAGACGAAGAGCCTTATCCTCCACTCTGTCCAGAAGAGCTATGTGAGTGGAGCCCCCCCACACGTGAGATGCATACTCCATACGAGGGCGGACAAGGCCCCTGTATATGGATAGCAACTGCGCGGGGGAGAAGAACTGGCGGAGACGATACAGAACGCCCAACCTCGAGGAAGCTGATTTAGCGAGAGAGGAGATATGAAGTTTCCAGTTGAGATTTTGAGTTAAGGATAAACCGAGGATGTTTAGTGTTGAAGAAGGTGACAGCTGAGTGTTGTCGAAGAATAGGGGATAGATGTTTGGAAGATTGTGTCGAGTTGATAGGTGGAGAAATTGAGTTTTTGAGGCACTGAAGGACACAAGGTTCCTTCTGCCCCAATCGGAAATGATAGCAAGGTCTGAGGTCGAGCGTTCTGCAGCCTCCAGTCTGGAGTCGTATACTTCCTGTTGTGATGGTCTTCTATTGAAAGAAGTTGAATAATGCAGAGTGGAGTCGTCGGCGTCCGAGTGGACAGGACAGTTTGTTATGGAAAGAAGATCATTGATGAATAACAGGAAGAGAGTGGGTGATAGGACAGAGCCCTGTGGAACACCACTGTTAATAGGTTTAGGGGAAGATCAGTGACCGTCTACGACCACAGAGATAGAACGGCCGGAAAGGAAACTGGAGATAAAGGAACAGCGAGAGGGATAGAATCCGAAAGAGGGCAGTTTAGAAAGCAAAGATTTGTGCCAGACTCTATCCAGTTTTCGATATACAGAGAAAGTTTCACCGAAACTGCTAAGAGAGGATGACCAAGAGTCAGTTAAGAGAGCAAGAAGATCGCCAGTAGAACGCCCCTTGCGGAATCCATACTGGCGATCAGATAGAAGGTTAGAAGTGGAAAGGTGCTTTTGAATCTTCCGGTTAAGGATTGATTCAAAAGCTTTAGATAGACATGAAAGTAAAGCTATTGGGCGGTAGTTTGATGGATTGGAGCTGTCACTCTTCTTAGGCACAGGCTGTACAAAGGCATAATTCCAGCAGGAAGGAAAGATAGATGTTGATAGGCATAGACGAAAGAGTTTGACCAGGCAGGGTGTCAGCACGGAAGCACAGTTTTTAAGGACAATAGGAGGCACTCCATCAGGTCCATAAGCCTTCTGAGAGTTGAGGCCAGAGAGGGCATAGAAAACATCATTAGGAAGAATCTTAATAACAAGCATAAAGGAGTCAGAGGGGGGATATGTAGAAGGAATATCACCAGAATCGTCCAAGGTAAAGTTCTTACAGAAAGTTTGAGCGAAGAGTTCAGCCTTAGAGACAAATGAAACGGCAGTGCTGCCGTCAGGATTAAGGAGAGGAGGGAACGAGGAAGAAGTGAGATCGGAGGAGATATTTTTGGCTAGATGCCAGAAGTCACGGGAAAAATTAGAAGAAGCAAGGTGTTGACATTTTCTGTTTATAAAAGAAGTTTTCGTAAGTCGGAGAATAGATTTGGCACGATTCCGGGCTGAAATGTAAAGATCAAAGCTAGTGGGAGTTCGAAGGCTGTGGAACCTTTTGTGAGCTGCCTCTCTCTCTCTCTCTCTCTCTCTCTCTCTCTCTCTCTCTCTCTCTCTCTCTCTCTCTCTCTCTCTCTCTCTCTCTCTCTCTCTCTCTCTCTCTCTCTCTCTCTCTCTCTCTCTCTCTCTCTCTCTCTCTCTCTCTCTCTCTCTCTCTCTCTCTCTCTCTCTCTCTCTCTCTCTCTCTCTCTCTCTCTCTCTCTCTCTCTCTCTCTCTCTCTCTCTCTCTCTCTCTCTCTCTCTCTCTCTCTATATATACATATATATATATATATATATATATATATATATATATATATATATATATATATATATATATATATATATGTATATATATATATATATATATATATATATATATATATATATATATATATATATATATATATATATATATATATATATATATATATATATATATATATATATATATATATATATATATATATATATATATATATATATATATATATATATATATATATATATATATATAGTCGACGACGAGATACAAAGATCAACTAAAGTACTTGTCAGCAATGGATTCACTACAGCGGATATAGACAAACAAGCAAACCGCATAATAAACCGATGGTACACGACTAAAGAAGATACTACCAAGAACGAAGACATCAACCTCTACAACAAGGCATACTTCTCCACCTGCTACAAAGAAGAGGAAAGTATTATGAAACAAATCATCAAGAAAAATGTGACCCCAACAAACAAAGAAAAAAGAATAAACCTCATAATCTACTACAAGAGCAAGAAAACAAGCCATATCCTGTTGCGGAACAGCCCTGACAAGGAACAAGACAAAGCCCAACAGTCGCATGTTGTATATAGGTTCTCCTGCAACCAAGGGAACTGTGCAGCCCTTAACACATCCTATGTAAGCGCGATGATAACAGCGCTTATTTGAGTGAGTAAAGGTGACTGATACCGCTGCGCCGAACTCACGTCATTTATTGATTAGTGGTCAAACCTGCAAGATGAATGTCATACACGTTACAATACGGAAACAACGAGGGCATTATGTACTAGTACAATGAATATGGTAGTACAATGGATATGGCAAGTAAGATATTAATAAGCAATAACACTAATACTACGGTAGTACAATGGATATGGCAGGTAAGATACTAAGAAGCAACAACACTAATACATACGCATTTGCGGGTACAGTCGGGTTCCTTCCGGTCAGCACTACAGTGTGATTGAACTCAGTGTGTCTCGTCTCACCGTTGTCCTGCTACTGCCTCTTCTCACTCTCTCCTCAAACCCTGAGCCGAAAGGGCCTCCGACAAGCCTTATGTCAGCATCCACAACATTAACCCTACTAACCTTATATTATTAACCTTACATTAACCCTATGCAAAAAGACCAGCGAGGGCGTAAACATCAGCCTCTCTCTCTCTCTCTCTCTCTCTCTCTCTCTCTCTCTCTCTCTCTCTCTCTCTCTCTCTCTCTCTCCCTCTCTCTCCCTCCCTCTCTCTACATGCGGCTACATACCGCTACATGCGGCGGCTACACTCCCCCCTTGATTGCACACGGAGGGTGCAAGCAACCAGATGACAACCAGCCGCGTGTAGCCGTCACTGGAGAGAAATAGAGGAGGAAGGCGGAGAGGGGGCAACATCACCCTCGAGCAGACAAAGCTTGACGATGGGGCGAACGAGCGGCCCAGAGCTGGTGCGGAGGCGGACTTTCCTGACCAGACCGTCGGACCCCGGGAAGACTTGAAGGACCCTGCCAAGGCGCCACTGGTTGCGCGGTAAAGGTGGGTCGGCGATGAGGACGAGGTCGCCGACGCACAGGTTGCGAGTGGGTGCTATCCGGCGTTGCCGCATGCGGAGGGTGTGGAGATATTCCGCCCTCCAACGTCTCCAAAAACGATCAGCCAGAGCTTGAGCGTGGGTCCAACGGCGACGGAAGGTATCACCCAAGGAATGGTCCTCCAAAGGTAAGTGGAGACCAGCCCCGACACGCAGAAGATGATCGGGAGTAAGCGCCTCAGGATCCGAAGCATCGCCTGGGGCGGCTGTGATTGGCCGACCGTTGAGAGTGGCTTCGACCTCACAGAACAAGGTGTGCAGCCTGGCGTCATCAATCCGCTGGGAACCAATGATGGAAGACATGATCTTACGCACAGAACGAATCTGCCGTTCCCACACACCACCCATGTGTGAGGCCATGGGAGGTTGGAAAACCCATTCAATGGCCCGCCGATGCAAGGCTGCCTCGACATTGGCCTGGTCGCGCCATCCCTTGGCCGCGGCGCGGAGGTCCTTATCGGCCCTTTGGAAGTTGGTCCCCATGTCAGAGAAGAGTTTTGCAGGTGGGCCACGCCGAGCAATGAAGCGCGTGAGGGCGTTAAGGAAGGCATCGGCATCAAGGGACTCCAGGACCTCTAGATGTGCAGCACGGGAACTGAGACAGGTGAAGATGCAGCCGAAACGTTTGACCGACCGCCTCATGCAGGTGACACTGAAGGGGCCGAAGCAGTCGACCCCGGTGTGGGTGAACGGGGGGTTATCAGCAGAGATCCGTTCCACCGGTAATTCGCCCTGGCGCTGTACCAGCGGTTTGCTGTTCACCCGGCGACAGATGAAACAGTCGCGTAAGAGTCGGTCAATCAAGGGGCGGCCCGCGACCACCCAGTACTGGCCACGTAAGCAAGCCAGGGTGTGTTCCCTCCCAGAGTGGCGAGCCAGAAAGACGTGGACGTCCCGTACAATCAGGGCTGTGACGTGGTGGGACTTTGGGAGGAGAATGGGGGGGTTGCTGCGGGCGGTACCTTCTGATGTGTCCAACCGCCGACCTCCCACACGGAGAAGGCCCTGGACGTCAAGGATCGGTTCCAGCCTGTAGAGGTTACTCTTCTTGGTCAGTTTGCCACGTCGGAGATCCGCAATGTCGTCTCGGTAGTGGGTCCCCTGCACATATCTAAGTATTGCCGTTCGGGCCGCCTGGAGCTCAACCGTTGCAAGGCGGGATCCTGAGCCGCTAGGGCGGCCCTCCGTGATCCAGGTAGCAAAACGGCGGATCCAGGCTACTGCCCTCTGCAAGATATACCAGGACGAATAACGGGACAGTAGCTGGTCTATCGTGTTAGGCTCCTGTGCTTCAATCGCGAGGGCAGAAACTTCTTTCTTCACTTCCGGGTCGCCATCGAGATCCACTGCGGGTCCGCCGGGGAGTGGAGGCCAGTTGTCTATGGGCAGGCATAAGAAAGCGGGGCCATCCCTCCATCGTCCACCTGCTAATAGCGTTCGTGCAGGCAGTCCTCGGGTGGCGTCGTCAGCAGGATTCTCCTCGGATGCCACATTGCGCCACTGCGGAGGGGAAGCCAGTCTGTGGATGGTGCCTAGGCGGTTCGCCACAAACGTGTGGAAGCGTCGAGAGGGGCTGGCGATGTACTGTAGGACTATCATACTGTCCGACCAAAAGGTGGAGCTCTCAATCGGTAGAGTGAGCTCCCTCCGGAGTCTCACGTCAGAGCTCGTCGCCAGTACAGCTGCGCATAATTCTAAGCGCGGTATAGAGGTCGTTTTGATGGGGGCCAAACGGGAGCGAGCCATGATAAAACCACAGTGCACATATCCAAGGTCATCCTGCAGGCGCACGTAGGTCACGGCGGCGTAAGCCTTCGTTGAGGCATCACAGAAGTGGTGAAGTTGAGCACCAACGAGTCGACCGAATCGTGGGGGTAAGAGATAGCGGTGGACGCGAAAACTCACCATGCTCTGTAGTTCTGCCAACCAGAGGACCCACCTGTCTTCAGCTGTCTTCGTGAGTCGCACGTCCCACCCTTCCTTTCGTCGCACTTCATCTTGGAAGATCATCTTCGCCCGTATAGTAAAGGGAACCAGGAAGCCCAATGGGTCAAAGACGGAGCTCATGGCACTAAGAACGCCCCTCTTCGTGAAAGGTTTGTTGGGTGCAGTTACCGCGACGCGGAGGCTGTCGTCCTCCAAATTCCACAGGACACCAAGAGCCCGGTCCTCTGGTAGCTCATCCTTAGCAAGGTCGATATCCTTGACACGGCTGCTTCGGTCATGCTGAGGAATCGTAGCCAATACTTCCGTGGAGTTGGACATCCATTTTGTTAGGCGGAAGCCCCCACGTCGCAAGGTTTCTCGTAACTTCTGTACACATCTCATTGCCTCCCCTTCAGAATCAACGGAGAGCAAGAGATCGTCCACGTAGAAACTTCTTCCCAGTTCATTTGACGTCCTTCCTCCTTCCTTCAGTGTCTGTCGGAGAGCAAAGGCGGCACACGCGGGGCTCCAAACGCCGCCAAACAGATGTCTCGTCATTCTGTACTGGACAGGTGGTCTGTTGACGTCTCCTTGTGGCCACCACAAGAATCTCAAGGCGTCTCTGTCTTTCGGAGTCACCAGGACTTGATGAAACATGGCTTCAATATCGGCGGATAAGGCCACTTTGCCTTCCCTGAAGCGGAGTAGAATTCCTTGAAGATCATTCATCATGTCGGGTCCTTGCATCACCTGCATGTTGAGCGCAACTCCCTTGAACACCGCTGCACAGTCAAAAACGATCCGCGTCTTCTCCGGTTTGTTTGGGCTAAGCACTGGATGATGTGGAAGATACCATGTCCTCCCTATAGGACCCTTCTGGCCCGGAACCCTTTCAGCATAACCTTTTGCTATCAGACTTTCCATTTCCTCTACGTATCGACTCCTGAGGCTCTTGTTGCGCCGCAATCTAGCGCATAGTCCATCCAGACGTCTTGCAGCCATGGGGAGGTTGTCTGGCAAGGCTGGCTCATCGTCCCTGAAGGGAATGGGATATTGGTAATGGCCCATGACTTGAACCCCTTCCTTGTCCCACAATTCAAGTACTCGTTGATCCTCTACAGATCTCCCCAGTTGTTCCGGGTCTTCTGGATCATCCACCTCCCAAAAATACCGCATAGCCCTTTCTGAATGCGGGTCCGGGATCTTTGTTGTTTCTTCCACGAAAGCGTTGAAGCTCATCGTAGTCTGTCGGGTGGGCTGCAGTGGGCCATTTATAGCCCATCCCAACTTTGTCCTCACTGCGAATGGTTCTCCATCCCTACCCCTTCGGACCTCAAGGGGTGTCAGTGCCGAAGGGGCATCCTGTCCAATCAACAACTCCACAGAGAGGTGCTCCGCCCGTTTGTTAATCGGTGCTAAGTCCTTAAGGTGTGTCCAGAGAGCAGTCATGGCTGGGTCCGCCTTGGCTTCCGTCAAGCCATCAGGAAACGAGTCGACAACGAGAACCCCAGTCAGTCTGACTGACGCTGGCCGCCTCCCGAACAATCCGGTGACCATTAGTTCCACACTGGCAGTTGTTCGGACTTCCTGTTGAAGTAAGGTTGAAAGGACTATCGCCTCTCTTCTTTCTTGCACTCCTAATCGGTCTGCAATGCGTCTTGCACAGAATGAACGGGTACTACCAGAGTCTAACAAGGCACAAGTCTCCGTCCTTGCATCAGCTACTCCGGTGGTCAATAGAACGGGCACTATAGGTAAGACGCTTCCACTCTTGGTTGCCGTTGAATGAGTGACGAAGTCCTTCTGGCTTACTCGCCCTAGTCAGTCCCTGTTGTTCGACCCCCCTGGGGCCGCAGGCCGTTCGTGATGTCTAGGCCTCTCGATCTCCTGTCTGGGTGATTTGGTTCCTGGTATGATGTCATGGAGCCACCTGGAGTGTCGCCCATTACAGCCTCCTATGTCGCAAGGCCGAGCCCTGCAGTCCTTCACGAGATGGCCGTCTCGGAGGCACATAAAGCACCTCCCTTGTGCCCTCACCACCCCTCTTCGGTGACCCACAGACAGCGATCGGAATATAGCACACAGGGGGAGGGAGTGCATCTCCCCGCATAGACGGCACTTGTCGCCGCCGGCCCTCGCCAGGGGTTTACTCTGTGTTGTTAGGACTACGTCGTGGCCACTCGATTTGGTAGAAGGGTTGGCGTCCCGTTTTGTACCAGCGGCTGGAGTGTCTCTTCCAGACTTCCCGGTTGTGTCATTCTTGCTCCCTCGCTCTCCCCCATATAGCTTCTGCAATTCGGTGCCGTGGCGTTCCGTCAAAAGGAGGTCATTTTCCACTCTCTTGGTCTCCTTCTTTACGAAGTGTAGAACATCCTTAATACGTTGGGTGCACTTGCCCCTCTTTCCCGTCCACCGAGCGTTCCAACGAGTTTGCATCGCTCCGTCCAGCCGAAGAAGAATGTCCCTGATGGTGGGTGTGTTGTCGATCTCCGCCAGTTTTCCTATGTTCTCGGCGAAGGAGATGTACGACGTCAGTTGGGCACACATTCGGGAGAGGGACTGATAGTCGTTCTCCGAGATCGTCGGTCCTCTAATTAGTCTCTCTCTTGACTGATTCATATAGACTCTTTCATCCCCGAACCGTTCATCCAGGATCTCCAGGGCCACTACAAGGCCTTGTTCTGCTGGGAGTGCCATACAGTGAGCTATCAGTAGCTGCACTTCCCCGTCGCAGTTGGTGTATAGCTGATTGAGCTTGTGCATGTCTGAAGCCGACGTATCGAGGACAAATTCTTGGAATTGTCTCTTGAATGCCCAGTAGTTCTCAACGCTGCCGGCACGGAGCGTGGGAAGCTTCGCTTGCATCATGCGGACCGTTTCAATGAGGGCTCCGCTCCCTCCGACCTCGTCCCTGTCCAGGTACGTCTTGCGGGCGTGCCTCGCCCTCTTCCGTGACACGTTACCCCTTTTGGTCCGCCCGGCGTAGATATCTCTGTCTTCGTCATCTTCACTGGCTTCACTGGAGGCACTAGAGGTGCTAACGGCGTCTCTCCTCATCTTCCGTCGTCTTGTCCGGCGGGCTTCAGACTTGTACCTCTTCACGCGTCTGGCGTACATAACTGCATCACTTGAGGACCCAGAATCTACCCTGCCGGTTCTACGGCCGGTTTTCGGGTCTTTATTGTTTTTCTTTTTCTTAGCGCGCCTGATGCGATCTGCCTCATCGTTTGAGGTCATTATATCTTCCCCACCTATTTCCCGGCGGGCCCGGAGACCCCGACGGCCTGTCCTGGTGAGAAGACCCAATCTTTTTCTTGCGCGCCCAATACCTGCGTCTTCTTCCGTGGTTTCAGCCTCTTCACCGTCTGCCTCAAGGAGGAATCTCGAGCCGCCATGGCTCGCCCTGACGGGAAGTGGCCGTTCCTTTGCGCGCCCAATACGTGTCTCCTCATTTGAGGCCCGAACCTTTGTTTTTTGTTTTTGTACAACGCGCCCAAGGTCGCGTCCAGTATGTATTTCCTCGCCAGCCGAGGACCCTGTGTCTCCTCCGTCTGTTCCATGGCATGTTGGACCTGTGTTGTCCACCCTGACGGAGAGCCGTGAAGTGTTTTCTTCGCGCTCATACCGTGTTTCCTCATTTGCAGCCCGATAACTGTTGTCGCGTGCCCTAATATCGCGTCGCGGCTGATGAGTACGATCATCCCTAATCCACAGCTTCATGCGATCCTCCACCATTGTTGCGACCAAACGAGTTAACTCCTCGCCGGTCACAGGGCCGACGGGGATGACGTCCTCCGTGGGTCCTGTTGATTCCGGTGCTTCTGCCACTACTGGTGTGTCGTCCGGTACAGCCAACGACAGCGAAGCTGGTTGCTCTTCCGAGGGTTTGAGGCTTGCCGGTGTACCGTGAGCAAGAGGTTCTCCCGCTAGGTGTGTGCCGCTCGACTCACCATCGTAGGTGTCGATCGACTCCACTACACGTTCCCCACCGGTTTCATCACACCCCACTACATGTTCCCCACCGGTTTCATCACACCCCACTACACGTTCCCGTTCAAGTTCACTGTCATCAAAGAGTGGGCTGGACGGCCCGTCTGTCTTACCTTGTGACATCGTTGTGTACGCCGTCTGGTTACGATGGCTTGCTTACCTCTTGGCCAATAGAGAGGAGAGAGTTGACATCAGTCGGTTCCACCGCATACATATACGTATGTACGCTTGCACAGCCGAAGTGCGAGGGTGGAAGGCCTCACTTTCGCACGCCACTAGGCAACCAGCACACACTCGAACCGTAAAACTACAATACTCAATCGTTCCTCATAACACACATGTCAACTAAACCAACATGAAAAACTAGGAGTGCACCACCCGTAGAGTATTTTTCGCACACACGTCAATGTAAACCACGTGGCAAACTAGGCATGTACCATCCGTAGATTTTCTTCACACACACACACACACGTCAATGTAAACCACGTGGCAAAATTAGCCCACTCGAACGCACCGTCCAGTACACTCACACAACCATACAAAACTACAAACACTCGCGAACGTGGACAGTGCCCTCTGTAGACTCCTCGAAGTATCGCCCCCCTGCGTCCAGACCTCTCCAAGCGACGTCCCTGCGTCCAGGCGTCGGAGGTGGTGCCTTCACTCGGCCGACGGCACCGTTGGCTTGGGTCAGGGGACTCGATCCGGTCTCCGCTGTCAGCAGTACAAAACCCTTATGCGTTTGACTGTAAGCGCGATGATAACAGCGCTTATTTGAGTGAGTAAAGGTGACTGATACCGCTGCGCCGAACTCACGTCATTTATTGATTAGTGGTCAAACCTGCAAGATGAATGTCATACACGTTACAATACGGAAACAACGAGGGCATTATGTACTAGTACAATGAATATGGTAGTACAATGGATATGGCAGGTAAGATACTAATAAGCAACAACACTAATACATACGCATTTGCGGGTACAGTCGGGTTCCTTCCGGTCAGCACTACAGTGTGATTGAACTCAGTGTGTCTCGTCTCACCGTTGTCCTGCTACTGCCTCTTCTCACTCTCTCCTCAAACCCTGAGCCGAAAGGGCCTCCGACAAGCCTTATGTCAGCATCCACAACATTAACCCTACTAACCTTATATTATTAACCTTACATTAACCCTATGCAAAAAGACCAGCGAGGGCGTAAACATCAGCCTCTCTCTCTCTCTCTCTCTCTCTCTCTCTCTCTCTCTCTCTCTCTCTCTCTCTCTCTCTCTCTCTCTCTCTCTCTCTCTCTCTCTCTCTCTCTCTACATGCGGCTACATACCGCTACATGCGGCGGCTACACACACACACACACAGAAGCCAGGCACGCGTGATGTTCGGAAAATGTTCTAATCGTGTCCGCATCTTGTCAGGGGTCAGAGTCTGTCGCCCAGCTTGTTCAGAATAGCTCCGACAAGTCTGCTAACAGGTTCACAGCAGCGGAACTTAGCCTGACCAAGTTCCTGACGTGGAGACACACCTAACCTTACTCGACAAGATCACACGAGAGGAGGAGGAGGAGGAGGAGGAGGAGGACGTGAGTGGTGGTGGTGGAGGTGAAAGAGAAGGAGGAGGAGAAGAAAAAAAGAAGATAGGAAAAGAAAAGGAGGAGGAGGGGGAGAAGAAGAAGAAGAAGAAGAAGAAGACACACACACACACACACACACACACACACACACACACACACACACACACACACACACACACACACACACACTCAGACAGATATAGATAGATAGATAGACAGATTACTGACCTCTGTAAGCAGGTATAAATGTTGATATTACACAGTTTTCAACTGACTTAACTAAGTGAACAATCCTTACTTAATACAATAAACACACACACACACACACACACACACACACACACACACACACACACACACACACACACACACACACACACACACACCTGACTAAGTTGTATGATTAATTATGGCGATAAGATTATGTATCATGTATTGTGTGTATGGTTATGTGTCTGTTATTTTATTATTGGTGCTTCCATCTCTCATGATAACGTACATTTGAAAGGGGAAAACATGTTGGAACACGTTTTAATCAACTGCCATTTGTCTTTCCAGGTGAGTGATGGAAGGTGTGAGGGCGTGGAGGCAGCGGAGGTGGGTAAGTGTTAACGATGTGCTGTGCTGTTGCCCTAGAGGAGGAGGAGGAGGAGGAGGAGGAGGAGGAGGGGGAGGAGGAGGAGTTGGAGGAGGAAGAGGAAAAGGAAAAGGAAGAGGAAAAGGAAGAGGAAGAAGAAGAAGAAGAGGAAAGGAGGAAGAGGAGGACATAAGTAGATTATTAAACGCTTTTTTTTTTTTTTTTTTTTTTTTTTTTGGTGTGTGTGTGTGTGTGTGTGTGTGTGTGTGTGTGTGTGTGTGTGTTTCTGTACACACCTTTTCGCAGCTTCAAAACTTTCCCAAATTTCAACTTTTTTCTGTTTTCTCGGCGCCGAACAAAAGATTGATATCACCAAAACTTTCCCTCACTGTCAGCGCTTTCGTGTTTTCTCTTTTCCTTCGCATTTAGTCTTTTCCTTAACTCAATTTGAGGGTCGCCGCACTTGCCCTGACCTCACCTGACCTCACCTTACCCTCATCTCTATTCTTGGTTCAGAGTTTTCCCGGCAAGAATAATATAGACGACTCGAAGCATCTCCTTTTCTCTCTCTCCCTCACCGTGCGAATTTACTCTGCCCGTTATTAAAAATCTTCAATATCAACTTTTCAAGCCTGACCCTTCCGGCGCTGTACCTTGCAAGTCCCCGATCAAACCTTTCCGGCTTTACGTATCAAATATCGCTTTTCTCGTGATGGAAATTGGTTATACACACCCGTAGCCTCAGAACAAGCTTACTATCTTTTAACAATGGGCAGCAGTGATATCATTCTGTCATTCGTCCGCAGTGAATGACCTTAAACGAATATACCGCGAAGTGTAGCGGCCGATGCTTGTTAGTAGTGATAGAGCTCTTATCCCTTTGTGTGTGTGCCCTTGTGTGCTCATGGGAAGCCTTAGCAAACAGACCATCAGGACAGAAGCACTATACTCTAGGGGCGTTGGCAAGAACTCAACCAGCGCTGCAAAACATTGAAGAACGAAACTCTAAAGATGCCTATTAGCTGGTGCCTTAAGGGAAGGCGGGAAAGGTAACACTAGTATATTCAGTTTACCTTGACAAAAACTCCTTCACCACTGACAAGAACAAAAACAAAAGAATCAAAAGAAATCTTCACACCTGATTAGTTTTTATGGGCGAAGGTTCGAAAGGATGGAAAATACAGGGTCTTCTAAGGGTGAATTTTTCCGCACGGGACTCGGGGAGGCAGAGTCTTCCCTTGTGATGGAGGCGACAAGGCTGCCTTCTGGGTGCAGGCGAGGCGGGAAAGATGGGGTAAAAAGTTTGAAGTATTTTGGCGTGGCGGTAAGGTGCTGACACTCCTTGTTCCGGAAAGTTTGGAGAGTATCGAAAAGTAGATTGGGCTCGATTTTGGGGAGAAATATTCTGGAGTTAGGGATTTTTGAACCGCCTTTCTTTTATTGGTCTATACTTGTAAGGAAAGTTGTATTGATCTTTCTTCGTTAGGTACTAAATATACGCTCTTAATATAATGGAGCTCATACGCCTGTACTAGACGCTCAGCTGTTAACACTTTGGCCCAAACAGAACAGTGTGTGCTATGGAGCATTGGTCAGTAAAGAAGGTGCTGGGAAGTTGAGAGCACGGTGTCATCTCTGAACTGCCTTTCTTGCATAGGTTACCAGGGAAAGTTTTATTGGGTCTTCTGGCTGGTGGATAGACGCTTGTACCCGACGCTCAGCTGTCAATGCACTGCCCAGACGGAACAGTGTGTGATATAGAACAATAGTCAGTAAATAAGGTGCTGGCAAGTTGAGAGGACGGTGTCATCTCTGAACCGCCTTTCTTTCATGGGTTACCAAGCAAAGATGTATTGGGACTAGACACACCACTGCGCCAGACTCGGAACAGTGGGTGATATAGAACAGTGGCCAGTAAATGAGGTGCTGGCAAGTTGTGGGCAGCGTCACTAACTTGGTATTGATGGAAAACATAACTCGTGGCGACACAAACACCTCGACGCTCCACCACACGCCTCATGTGTTTATTTTGTTTGTCCTTTGTTGTGGGAAGAATCTTTTATCTCCGTCCCTCAAGATCATAATGAAAGAAGAGTTGTTAGAAAATGACGTCTATTGAAAAACTCCTTACTAAATCAAGAGGAGAATGAGGAGGAGGAGGAGCGTAAGAGGAAGTACGAGAGAAAGAGAGTGAGAGAAAGGAGGAAGAAGGAGATGAAGGATGAGGAGGAAGAGAGAAAGAAGAGGAGGAAGAAGAGTAAGATGAAAAGTAAAAAAAAGATGAGGAGCAGGAGGAGGAAGAGAAGGAGGAGGAGGATGTGGTGAGGTATAGAGGAAGAGGAGAAGACTTGGAGTAGTATGATATTAGTAGGAGCAGGGGGAGGAAGAGAAAGAGGAGGAGGATGTGGTGAGGTAAAGAGGAAGAGGAGAAGACTTGGAGTAGTAGGATATTAGCAGGAGCAGGGGGAGAAAGAGGTGGAGGAAGTATAGTAAGTTTACGAGGAAGAGGAATAAGAGTGGATTTAAAAGCATCAAATCGAAGTTAGTATACGTCATGGTGAGTTGCTTTATTCATTCATTCACCGTTCCATCACATGTCCAGTGCTGTAACTCTGCCTTCAGGCCGTACACTCGTCCATTGCCTCAAAGCTGTGTGGCAGGCAGGCGTCCTCGCAGAAGCCGGCATCATTTAAATTTTGTCTTGAGTGCAAAGAATCACTGCTTCACGAGGAAAGACTCAAACAGTTAAACTTGCATTCTCTAGAAAGGCGAAGGGTGCGTGGAGACATGATCGAGGTTTATAAATGGATGAAGGGCTTTAATAAGGGAGACATTCATAAGGTTTTGTTGGTAAGAGAACCGGGTAGGACACGAAGTAACGGGTTTAAACTGGATAAATTCAGATTCAACAGGGACATAGGCAAAAATTGGTTTACTAATAGGGTGGTGGATGAGTGGAATAGGCTTAGCAGTCATGTGGTGAGTGCCAATACAATTGTCACATTCAAAAATAGACTAGATAAATTCATGGACAGCGATATTAGGTGGGGTTAGATACACGGGAGCTTAGGGTCAAAGGAGCTGCCTCGTACAGGCCTACCGGCCTCTTGCAGACTCCTGCGTTCTTATGTTCTTATGTTCTTATGTTCAATGTGTGCACATTTCTCGTTAGTTTCTGAAGTCTGTTGTTCCTCGTCCCTTGATACAGGTACGAGCACGTTAAATCCGCCGCTTGTTCGTTCCTGCCGGCTCAGGTGAAGATCAGTGTGTTGCGTTTCCTCTCACTGCAAGGGTCATGTTTTGGCACTTTCCTTCCTACACGTGGCAAGATCACGGCGCCTCTTTCCTCCACCTTTTAGCCGCGACAACAGGCCACCACGGAGCCTCCCTTGCCTGCCTCTGCCTCCCGTTGTCAGTCCTGAAGGAAGCCTTGCCGGCTTCAGGGTTCACGTCCACCCTTAAGTCAGGGAGTACAGACCAGTGAATCTCGTCCCGTTATTTTCAGTCATGCCGTCATTAAATTACCGACGTCTTCGCTAATTACCTGCCAAGATGAATGCCGGGAAGGCGTGCATCGCCGCGTGACGACGTGACCCCCTGAGAGGAAGATAAATACCGCCACTTCCTCAGTAAATTTTGCGAGGGAGCGTAAAATTATGTGAGCTGTGGCCGGCGGGCCTCGCCGCGCACCGCCAGGCGGGCCAGCAAGAAGTGTGTATGCTAAAGTGCGTGAGTGAAGCGCCTGAGAAATGATCGGCCAGATTTAGTCTTCCGCAGAGGAACTCCTTTCGTGAAAACATTTCTCTGCATTCCGAGCGCCTGAGCCCAGTGAAGGACTGCGCCGATATATTCACATCCCCGTGCAGGAACACCCGGCCTGGGAAATAAATGTTTGGGGAAAAAGATGAGGTGTTAAAACTGTGATATATTCCCCTGCTTACCCGAACGCCTGTCCCGCTGCCACCGCGTCACCAGTTTGTTAGCCGCGCCAGCACCGCCGCCGCGCCGTGACGGGAGTGTGTCGCGCTGGTGGGCGTCACCGCGCCCCGTGCTGGGAGGCGCGGCCACGCCTCAGGCCTGGGCCAGGACTAACTTTCTGTGCACGGATTAATTTTATACATTTATCTTTTACTGCCTGTCTATATGTCTGTCTCCTGCCTGCATGCCTACTCTCTCTCTCTCTCTCTCTCTCTCTCTCTCTCTCTCTCTCTCTCTCTCTCTCTCTCTCTCTCGTACGTACTTTTAATAGGCCACGATGCTGGGTATGAAAGAGAGAGAGAGAGAGAGAGAGAGAGAGAGAGAGAGAGAGAGAGAGAGAGTTTCATCGTTTGTTATCATAATTCATTATATCGTTACATAAACAGAGAGGTCTTCCACATGAGGGTCGCCCAGTGACACGCGGTGCACTGCTACTTGCCTGTCTGGGGCACGGCTTAAACGGCCCGCCAGCCAGCACAGGTGATGGCCGTTGACGATGGGAACCTTTTTACCTGTGTTTTCGGCCCCGTAATGGTTCCATGAAATCCCGAGCATTAAAAGTAATTACCGGGTCGTGAAGGCAGCTAAGCTCTTTTAATTTGGGACATTAGCGATTGACAATAGTTTCGCAGCGTAATATCGGGAAACGTTTTTACGCGGAGGCAATGAACTTTGTATCGAATTTAAAGCAGGTTTTTTTGTCACCTAAGCAACGGGTAATGTTTAGCGAGGCAAGTGTTTGTTTTGAAATGTAAATAAATGCCGGTTTGTGAGAAATGCAGGAAGTGGAGACAAGTTAAGGCTGTCTGGTGTGCATAGGAGTATTTATTTATTTACATATTTTTTTTTATTTTGCCACGTAAGCAACGGTAATCTTCAGCGATGCAAATGTTTGATTCTAAGTGTAAATAAATGCGGGTTTCTGACAAATTTTGGAAGTAGAGGCAAATTAAGGCTGTTTGGTGTGTGTGTGTATTTATTTATTTATTTGTTTATTTATCCTTTTATAGGGCGTGCTGTACTATTTTAAATGGTAAGGTTTGGGCTCCTTGTGACAGTATCGTGATCAGGAACATTGGCCCCCGTGTTCTTAAACGCCCCGCGCCCAAGTTAGCCTGTTTGAAAAGCCTCTCGTAAAAGTTCCGGGCGTTTTCATGGACTGCTTTATGTTCATAGTGATAGTTTGACACGACTTCCGCGTCTTGAGTGGGAAAATCACCCACGACAATCCGGTTAGTCTTCTCTGTGGCCTTGAAGAATAGTCGTAATGGGAGCACGGTTCGTTTAAGAATATGAACCTTAGTCTGTCTTCTTATATAATACAGACACGGAACTTGACAATAAAACACATGCTAACCGGCTTAAATACACGGGACTGCCATTTTGAAAGACGTCTTGGGTCGCTAAGTCGCGTGATTGTGGAGTTTCTGCTCGTGAAATTCTGTCTGTGAGAAGTGAAACATATGAGTCGGGTCACGGCGGCCCCCGTGCTGGTGCCGGCCAATAAATCTTTATCCTCACAACCCAGGCGGCGCGGCGAGGCGGGGCAGGTGGGAGGCGGGTAAGCAGTGTGGCGGCGCATGGCCTCGCCCCCGCCACGCCAGGCATATCAGGGCGGGCTGCATTATACCCAATCTCTCTGCGGGTTTGTGGTCCCTGAGTGAAGACGCTCGGGTGTACCTTCGAAACTAACCACGTGGTGCTCTGGAAAATACCCTCATTGTAATTCCCACTCCAAATTATCCAATATTACTACTATTAAACCTATCCTAATCTTACCTTACCTGACCTAACCTAACCTGATATGACATAAACCTGTGCTAATCTAACCTGAGCTAATCTAACGTAACCTAACCTATCGTAACCTAACCCAACCTGAGCTAACCGAACATAACATAACGTAACCTTCCCTGTTCAAGAGTGGGCACCCCATATCATCAGGTATATAGGAAATACCCTAACCACTGCGTGCTCTGGAAAATACTCTCATTGTAATTCCCACTCAAAATTTCCATATATGACTACAACGAAACCTAACACAAGCCAGCCTAAGCATGCCTAACGTAACCTGCCCTGTTCAAGAGTGGGCGCCACATACCAGTAGAGATTGGGAATATGCGGGCTGACTGGCCGAGGGTCGACACTCAGATGAACGGTAATTTGATCCGGGACTCACAAGTGTTGCTCGTTGCTGCCCTGAATGGGACGAGGCTTAGACATGATGGCTTGGTGCTGTGAGGGAGGGCCGCTACGGGAGCCAATGTGAATGGGGAGGGGAAGGGTAGCACCTGTCCTTCGTAATGGTAACTATTTATGTTTAGTGAGCGTATCAGTGTTCGTTGAGGCAGTACACGGCTCAGCACGGTATGAGGCTGTACAAGGGAGGGGGACAGCTTGGCACTATCCTCCATAATAATAACTTCTGCTTAGTGAGATTTTCAGTGTTCTGTGAGGCAGTACAAGATTTGGTTTTCTGTTTGGGAATATTTTAGGAGCAGCGTTTAGCGGGCTTTTTTGTCTCTACACTTGTTTTATGCCTTTGAGCTGTTTCCTTTCCTGTAAAAAAAAAAAAAGGATACAAGGTTTAATCCTCTATTAGGCAGTGCAAGTAGTGCTCTACGAGGCAGTACGAGTTGTGATGTAGACTCAGCTTTCATACGTACTAACTTCTCCTTTGCATTGGATCGGTAATGATGTGAAGTTTATCTTCTTCGACCCACAAGTTCGTGAACGATTGACCGTCTCGCCTCGCCCCGCCGCAGCGAGTTTTGACGTCTCGCCGAGGCCGCCCGCTGCCGATCATTGTTTATATCTTTTGAGGTTGGAGTGATCTATCAATTCTTAGTAACACAACGGAGCTTTCTGTCTTTCCTATTGTTTTTACAGCAATGGAAGCAGCTCAAGACCAACAAAAACGGAAAACAAAAAGCCCGCTAAGCAATGTTCCAGCAATAAGAGGACAGGGCCCGTATTCCCAGACGTTTCCGCCTCTTACATCAACAAGTTTCAAAGTCCAAAAAAGAAATCAATCGCGTTCTAGTAAGTGTGTTCTTAGGTTCACGATACAGAGGAAGGGTCAGAAAACTACCCATGGAAAGGCCCACAACTCCTACGATAGCCTTATCAAATGTGTGTGCTTAAGCGCCGAAATGTTTAAAAATATGACCCCAGAACGAGAGGCCAGAAGAGAGGTCACTGTCAGTTGGAGAGGTGTCTTTATACCACCGTTGCCAGATTGTCGTACTCAGAGCGTAGTATTTACCGGTTTCTGACGCCTAACTATTGCCAAGAAACATCAGGATCTAACTCTTTTAACGATTACTATAAATGAGTTTCGTTACTGGAGCCCAGAAGACAGTTTTGGGGCAGGAAGTCGGGAAATATAAGCGGCTGAGTACGACAATCTGGCAACGTTGCTTGATACTCCCTTCCCGTTCAAGTTCAAGTCCAATGCAGGAGAAAATACAGACAGAGGGAGGCTATTCCAGACTTTACCAGCGAAAAGGATGAAAGACTTGAGATGCTGCATGGTTAACTCTTGCATAAGGGATTCGGGCAGCACAGGGGTGAGCTAGAGTAGAAAGTCGTGAATGTCGGCAGCTGCCTCTCACCGCGTCGTGCCTGTCAGTCGTGAGGTGCTTGGTTGGGGCAGGTCGTAGCCGCACGCGCCTCGGCCAAACGTGACAGTGTATGTAACAGAGAGTGTGTGCGTGCGTGCTTGTAGATATTTATTTCCCCGCTATTCCGATAATTTTTGCCTCACGAATTTATGGACGTCCGCGGCGGGGTTTAAAATTTACTGGCGACTTACAATGGGCGGGACACTGGAGGGGGAAGGCGTCTCTCTGTATTAGGACCGGCGGCTGAGGGCGTGTTTGTGCGCCTTCTGTTATGGAGAGCTGGAAGAATTGTACTTTTTTCTATCCATATTTTTTTTCTCTCTCCGCCCATCAGAGACTCAAGGGCTAATGCGACGGAGATGAGCGCTGAGGCCACGTGCAGCAACGTGATCATATGCCCCTGACTTTACCGTACTTTTTTTTCTCTTTTGTCCACTCGTCTATACTCTCTTTTATGGGGCAGTTATAAGCTTTTTTTTTTTTTTTTTTTTTGCTTGAGCTGCTTCCTTTACTGAAAAAAAAATCTATGTATACATTTTTATTTGTGGTGGTTTTTGACATATTTATTGACCTTTACTGAGTGTAGGAAGAACTTAACATTTTTCTATCTGTATATATCATTTCCTCTCTCTATCTATCTGGAAGAACTTAACATTTTTATATCTGTATACATCATTTCCTCTCTCTATCTATCTGGAAGAACTTAATATTTTTCTATCTGTATACATCATTTCCTCTCTCTATATATCTGGAAGAACTTAACATTTTTCTATCTGTCTAAATCATTTCCTCTCTCTATCTATCTATCCATCTCTTTGTCTGTCTCTATATATCGCTATTTCTCTCTCCCTCCACACATTAGCTTCATATACTTGACGTAGCGGAACATTAAGTGGTGCAAAAGTTCCACAGAGGAAATATTCAATCACTTCTTCGGCGTCTTTTTAGGTCCTTCCATTCTTGCATTCATCGCAACGGAAAACTCGAGGCCAGCGAGTGATCTTCAAAGCTCAGTTCGCGCCCCGTCCAAGCAGCACCGGGTCCCAATAGTCTAGTTTCCCTTGTGTCGCCTCTTTCTCACGAGCAAAGTAAATACCAGTCCGCGGGATGCACACAACTCTTCGTGCTGTGAGGAGGCTCGGGAATGAGTCGCGAAAGTGTTGCTTTCAGGAGAACCAGGAGGCGGTGAGGAGAGTTTGGAGGACACAGAACTTTGGGTTGGTATTCTCAGACGCTTCCGCCTCTCAGCTCTCACATCAACTATTTCCCAGGGCCGAAAAGGAGGTCAATCGGGTTCTAATGAGCGTTCTTTTAGGTTCATGGTACAGAGGAAGAGTCACACTACCACTACGGCCATTAAACTACCCGTAGAAATCCCCCAAACACCTACAAAAGCCTTGTCAACTATGTGTACTTGGGTTCATGGTACAGAAGAAGAGTCACCCTACCACTACGGCCATTAAACTACCCATAGAAATACCCCAAACACCTACGAAAGCCTTGTCAACTATGTGTACTCTGGCGCCTAAAGGTTTGAGAGTATGGGCCCTGGGTCGCTCGCTTTGAAGGTCGCTGTCTCTGAGGATGCGGCACTGACCGAGGAGGCGCCGAAGAAGTGACGGACGATTTCATTTGATGGTACCACTGAATGTTCCCCTGCGTCACATATATGAAGCTGATGTTCGGAGAGAGAAATGGATATAGAAAGAGGGAAAAGAAGTGAGGTTCATCCTGCACTAGAAGAAAAGGGGTGATATATATATATATATATATATATATATATATATATATATATATATATATATATATATATATATATATATATATATATATATATATATATATATATATATATATATATATATATATATATATATATAAACTAATCTAAGGAGAGAGAAAAAAAAGGAAAGAAATAAAGATGGTGAAGTTCATCCTACAATAAGAAGAAAAGGTGAAAAATAGCTTATAAGCCACCGTAGCAAACAGAGAGACATTCCCTTTCGAATTTCCTGCCCATTGTTAAGTCTGGTGGGTAGAGAGAGAAAAAAAATATAGATAAAAAAAGAGAAGTTCGTCCTACACACTATAAGAAAAAGTGAAAAATAAGTTTTAAGTCACCCTAAGAAGTAAATAGACATTCCATTTTTTTTTTTTGCGCCAGTTCTAAAGTCTGGTGGGTAGAGAGTTGCAAAATATAGCTAAAAAAAGTGAAGTTCATCCTACTCTATAAGAAAAGGTCAAAAATAAGTTCTAAGTCATCGTAGGAAGTAAATGGACATTCCATTTCCAATTTTGCGCCAGTTCTAAAGTCTGGTGGGTAGAGAGTTGCAAAATAGAGCCAGAAAAAAGTAAAGTTCATCCTACTCTATAAAAAAAGCTGAAAAATAAGTTCTAAGTCACCGTAGGAAGTAAGTAGACATTCCCTTTCGAGTTTTCTGCCTGTCATAAAGTCTCAAAGTCTCTCGTTCAGTCAGCCACAGTCACAGCCACCTCAGGACAGCCACCCATCCTGCACTCTAGAAAACAAAGGTGAAAGAAAGGTTCAAAGTCACCGTGGGAAGTTAAGACACTCCCTTTCTAGTTTTCCGCCAGTTCTAAAATTTCTCCTTCAGTCAGCCACTTCATCAGCCATCCAACCTGAACCAGTCATGCATTCTTTAAAACAAAGGTGAAACAAAAGGTTCTAAGTCACCGTAGAAAGTAAAGACACATTCCCTTTCTAGTTTTCCGATACCCTACGCCCCTGTCCACCCAGCAGTGAATGGGTACCAGGTATCAAGGTTGTGTCCCGTCTTCTGAGGTCTGTTCCCTTCTCCTATAATTCCTTCCCCCTGCTGTCTCTCTCCGGCATATGACCACAGATGTTACGACAACTAAACGAACATTTCCAACTTTTTTTCTAGTTTTCCGCCAATTCTAAAGTTTTTCCTTCAGTCAGTCACCGCCACGACGCCACCACCAGCACCATGCAGCCAGCCAGAACCATGCAGTCACCCACCACTGATCTTCACCACCACACTCATCGATTTCTTTCCTTCCTACGTGCTGCTACCTCCACCACCACAGCCGCCGCCACCGCTATTGCTGCCTCCTGAGCCCTCCTCCCCTGCCTGCCACTTCCCGTTTTTCTTGCCGCGAGGCTTTGGTCATCACTCACCGCTGCACAACTCCGCGCACTCTTCGCCAAATTCTTTCTTTGCGGACCACTTTTCTTTTCCCCGCGCGGCCCTTTCTCCCGAAGCCAAATGCGCCTCGTGACCACTCCAGCGGCTCATCCTTATACGACCTACGTGTGGCCGGGTGTAAGAGTAGTGAGGCCTATGTAGTTTCTGTGCTGTGTGTGTTAAGGTTAGCTCCTGAGTCTGTTCACGAGGTACACGGTTATACTCTTAAACACTCCGGCGCGCAAGCACACATATTTGACAAGGCTTTCCTAGGAGTTGTGTGCTTTTTCAGGGGTAGTTTTATGACCCTGGTGGTAAATTGACTTCTTCTGTGCCATGAACCTAAAAAAACAGTCAATAAAACCCGATTGATCCCTTCTTTGACCTTTGGGAATAGCTTTAAAGGAAACGGGTCATTCGCAGGGTATAGATTTGCATGACAGTATTTTCAGTGTGTATAGGTGTGCGTGATACAAGTACAGTACATTCAACGTCTATATATACAGTTACGCAGGACAATAATTCAACGGGTATAGTCTTGAACAATGCCCCCTTCGCTTGGTATAGTTTTGCATAACATAATACATCTGTCGGGTACAGTTTTGCATGACACACTACATTCACCGGGTACAGTTTTGCATGGCACTACATTCAACGGGTACAGTTTTGCATGGCACACTACATTCACCGGGTACAGTTTTGCATGGCACTACATTCAACGGGTACAGTTTTGTATGACACACTACATTCAACGGGTACAGTTTTGCATGACACACTACATTCAACGGGTACAGTTTTGCATGACACACTACATTCAACGGGTACAGTTTTGCATGACACACTACATTCAACGGGTACAGTTTTGCATGACACACTACATTCAACGGGTACAGTTTTGCATGGCACACTACATTCAACGGGTACAGTTTTGCATGACACACTACATTCAACGGGTACAGTTTTGCATGACACACTACATTCACCGGGTACAGTTTTGCATGACACACTACATTCACCGGGTACAGTTTTGCATGACACACTACATTCACCGGGTACAGTTTTGCATGACACACTACATTCACCGGGTACAGTTTTGCATGACACACTACATTCACCGGGTACAGTTTTGCATGGCACTACATTCAACGGGTACAGTTTTGCATGACACACTACATGCAACGGGTACAGTTTTGCATGGCACTATATTCAACGGGTACAGTTTTGCATGACACACTACATTCAACGGGTACAGTTTTGCATGACACACTACATTCACCGGGTACAGTTTTGCATGGCACTTCATTCACCGGGTACAGTTTTGCATGGCACTTCATTCACCGGGTACAGTTTTGCATGGCACTTCATTCACCGGGTACAGTTTTGCATGGCACTTCATTCACCGGGTACAGTTTTGCATGGCACTACATTCACCGGGTACAGTTTTGCATGGCACTACATTCAACGGGTACAGTTTTGGATGGCACTACATTCAAGGGTTACAGTTTTGCATGGCACTGCATTCAACGGGTACAGTTTTGCATGACACACTACATTCAACGGGTACAGTTTTGCATGACACACTACATTCAACGGGTACAGTTTTGCATGACACTATATTCAACGGGTACAGTTTTGCATGGCACTACATTCAACGGGTACAGTTTTGCATGACACACTACATTCAACGGGTACAGTTTTGCATGACACACTACATTCAACGGGTACAGTTTTGCATGACACTATATTCAACGGGTACAGTTTTGCATGGCACTATATTCAACGGGTACAGTTTTGCATGACACACTACATTCAACGGGTACAGTTTTGCATGACACACTACATTCAACGGGTACAGTTTTGCATGAAACACTACATTCAACGGGTACAGTTTTGCATGACACACTACATTCAACGGGTACAGTTTTGCATGACACTATATTCAACGGGTACAGTTTTGCATGGCACTATATTCAACGGGTACAGTTTTGCATGGCACTACATTCAACGGGTACAGTTTTGCATGGCACTACATTCAACGGGTACAGTTTTGCATGACACACTACATTCAACGGGTACAGTTTTGCATGGCACTACATTCAACGGGTAGAGTTTTGCATGGCACTACATTCAACGGGTACAGTTTTGCATGGCACTACATTCAACGGGTAGAGTTTTGAATGTCACTACATTCAACGGGTAAAGTTTTGCATGACACACTACATTCAACGGGTACAGTTTTGCATGACACACTACATTCAACGGGTACAGTTTTCCAGGCACTACATTCAACGGGTACAGTTTTGCATGACACACTACATTCAACGGGTACAGTTTTGCATGACACTATATTCAACGGGTACAGTTTTGCATGGCACTATATTCAACGGGTACAGTTTTGCATGGCACTACATTCAACGGTACAGTTTTGCATGGCACTACATTCAACGGGTACAGTTTTGCATGACACACTACATTCAACGGGTACAGTTTTGCATGGCACTACATTCAACGGGTAGAGTTTTGCATGGCACTACATTCAACGGGTACAGTTTTGCATGGCACTACATTCAACGGGTAGAGTTTTGCATGGCACTACATTCAACGGGTACAGTTTTGCATGACACACAACATTCGACGGGTACAGTTTTGCATGTCACTACATTCAACGGGTACAGTTTTCCAGGCACTACATTCAACGGGTACAGTTTTGCATGACACACTACATTCAACGGGTACAGTTTTCCAGGCACTACATTCAACGGGTAGAGTTTTGCATGGCACTACATTCAACGGGTACAGTTTTGCATGACACACTACATTCAACGGGTACAGTTCTGCATGACACACTACATTCAACGGGTACAGTTTTGCATGGCACTACATTCAACGGGTACAGTTTTGCATGACACACTACATTCAACGGGTGCAGTTCTGCATGACACACTACATTCAACGGGTACAGTTCTGCATGACACACTACATTCAACGGGTACAGTTCTGCATGACACACTACATTCACCGGGTACAGTTTTGCATGGCACTACATTCAACGGGTACAGTTTTGCATGGCACTATATTCAACGGGTACAGTTCTGCATGACACACTACATTCACCGGGTACAGTTTTGCATGGCACTACATTCAACGGGTACAGTTTTGCATGGCACTACATTCAACGGGTACAGTTTTGCATGACACACTACATTCAACGGGTACAGTTTTGCATGGCACTACATTCAACGGGTAGAGTTTTGCATGGCACTACATTCAACGGGTACAGTTTTCCAGGCACTACATTCAACGGGTACAGTTTTCCAGGCACTACATTCAACGGGTACAGTTTTCCAGGCACTACATTCAACGGGTACAGTTTTGCATGGCACTACATTCAACGGGTACAGTTTTCCAGGCACTACATTCAACGGGTACAGTTTTGCATGGCACTACATTCACCGGGTACAGTTTTGCATGGCTCCAGTCAACTGGTGTAGGTTTGAATGACACTCCCCTCCCCAGGTGTAGTTATTCATCCCACTCTCCCTTCCCCCGCCGTCACACACACCACAGTATAACAACCGTGATCCCGAGGTACTTAGGCGAATGTCAACAGAGCGGCCCCATAACTGCCGGCTACCACGCATATCTCCGTTCCTTCAGCCAGACGAATGGAAGTGGATATGACCGGGTCAGGCCGCATTGTTTGCCCAGGGGTGTCGCCATCAGCGGGGGAGACGCGGCCGGTGTAAACGAGGCTTTGAGGGGAGGTTAGGTGAGGAGAGGGGAGGGGAGGGGAGGGGAGGGGTGGTGAGGTGAGTGAGTTTAGGTTAGGGGAGGGGAGGGGAGGTGAAGTGAGTGAGTTTAGGTTAGGTTAGGTTAGATGAGGTGAGGTGAAGTGAGGTGAGGTGAAATAAGGATTAGGTTAAGTTAGGTTAGGTAAGGAGAGGTGAAGTAGGTTAGACTAGGTGAGGTGAGGTGAGTTAAGGAAAGGTGAGGTGAGGTGAGGTGAGGTGAGGTGGGGAGGAAGTGTATTGTTATAAGGGCCAGTGAATGGGGGCGACACACACACACACACACACACACACACACACACAGAAGAGAGAGAGAAGAGAGAGAGAGAGAGAGAGAGAATAAAGTAAATATGGAGACTTGATAACAGGAGACAAACAAATCCTGTACAGAACAACGAGGTAAACACACACACACACACACACACACACACACACACACACACACAGAAATCCCGAGAGGCCGGTCTTAGGCGTTACCTGATTCACTATTGCGTTGACAGGATTCGAACCTGGATCTACGGTTTAGTATTTCATTGTGTCTGGTTTTATTAGTCATTTATTTTCCTTTTTCTTCATTTTTTTGTGTGTGTGTTTCTGGCGTTAACCCATCCGCTGCGATTGGCACGGATTTGGCCTTCACTGGTAGCCTGGTAATATATAGTCCCAGGTCTTTCTCTGCCTCTGTTGTGGATAGTGGAGTGTTTCCCATGTGGTATTGGTGTGCTGGATATCCCTTCACTGGTAGCCTGGTAATATATAGTCCCAGGTCTTTCTCTGCCTCTGTGGTGGATAGTGAAGAGTTTCCCATGTGGTATTGGTGTGCTGGATATCCCTTCATTGGTATCCTGGTAACATATATTCCCAGGTCTTTCTCTGCCTCTGTGGTGGATAGTGAAGTGTTTCCCATGTGGTATTGGTGTGCTGGATATCCCTTCATTGGTAGACTGGTAACATATACTCCCAGGTCTTTCTCTGCCTCTGTGGTGGATAGTGAAGTGTTTCCCATGTGGTATTGGTGTGCTAGATATCCCCTCTCAAGATGCATGACTTTACATTTTTCTTCATTAAATTGTAGCAGCCACTTTTTGTTCCATTTCTGTAGCTTGGTGAGGTCTTCTAGTAGGAAATTCGCAGTCAAGGGGTTAATATTGTACGCCAGTCATTTGGGTTCATGTGGGTGGGTTGGGTTGATGCGAGAGGCGGAAGCGTCTGAGCACACCGACACACTGAGCCACACAAAAAGCTCCCTGCTACGTGCTGGCCGCAACGTTGCCAGATTATCGTACTCAGGCTCTTATATTTGCTGATTTCCGAGCCAAAAACTGTCTCCTCCACCCCGATAACTAGATTCATTTGTAGTTATCATTGAAATGGTTAGTTGTTGGTGTTTTTTTGCAATAGTCATGGGTCAGAAACTGGTAAATACGATGTTCTGAGTACGATGATCAGGCAACGGTGGTGTCAGGAGTGACAGCCTGAGACGCGTGGCTTTGAAACGCCTCTCGTTCCAGCCACCGACCCATTTTCTTAAACATTTCGGCGCCCAAGTATGCACAATGCACATTTAACAAGGTTTTAGTAGGAGTCTCGAGCATTTGCAGAGATAGTTTTATGACCCTGGTAGTAGTCTGACCATTGTTCCGTGCCACTATGGTGAAAAAGCACTCCTAAAAACCCGATTGATCTCCTTTCTGGCCTTTGGAAATAGTTGTGGGAGTCGGCAGCGTCTGGGAATACCGATCCAGCCTGCCTTGCCGTACCTTGCTGTGCCTCGCTGTGCCTCGCCTTGCCTCGCCGTGCCTCGCTGTGCCTCGCCTCTGCTGAAAGATGTCTCCTAATTTATATCTGTAACTCCGTCCGCTCTTCAGGCCGCGACAGTTACGGCGGGGACTCACTGACGCGCTGGAAAATAAAACCAAAGACGCCGAAACGAATCGCTCTCCGCTGCAACTCGGCGGGGACGGCTTCCTTTACACGAGTGAGAAGTTGTACGCTGAACGGCGGCGCGGAAAACACAATGGCCCGTATTTTCAAACCTTCGGGCGCCCAGGAGCATTCATTTGGCGAGGCTTTCCTAGGAGTTGTGGGCATTTCCAGGGGTAATTTTATGACCCTAGTGGTAGTGTGATCATTCCTCTGTGTCATGAATGTAACAAAACACTCATTAGACCTCGACTGATCTCCTCTTCAGCCTTTGGAAATTATTGATGTGCGAGGCGAAAGCGTCCAAGAATACTGACCAATGGCAGATGTAGACGCGGAGAGGCGCTTAGCGGCGTGAGGACGAGCCGCGGTGAATGGAGGAAAAGCTTAGTGTTCCTCCCGTCATCTCCTGCTTCTGTCTCTTCTTCTCTCTCTCCTTCTCTTCCTCTTCGTCCCTTCTGTCCTTCCCCCAGTCTGTTAGCTCTTACGTCACTAACTCCTTCTGTCCTTTCCTTCTTCCCTTCCTCCACCTCTCCCGTCACCACCTGCTTCTGTCCCTTTCTTCCCTCCCTCCTTCTCTTCCTCTCCGTCCCTTCTCTCCTTCCCCCAGTCTGTTAGCTCTTACGTCACTAACTCCTTCTGTCCTTTCCTTCTTCCCGTCCTCCATCTCTCCGTCACCACCTGCTTCTTTCCCTCCTTCCTCTGCCTCCCTTCTTCCTTCCCTCTTTCTTAGTCATTCCCTCCGTCCCCCTCTCCTTCCCTCTGTCTGTTAGCCCTTATGTCACTATCTCCTGTCCTTTTCTCTCTCCCTCTCTTCCTCCTTTTCTCCAACTCTTCCTTTACCACTTGCTTCTTTCCCTCCCTTCCCTCTCTCCTTCTCTCCCTCTTCGTCCCTCCTCTCCTTCCCTCCGTGTTAGTGACGTAAGGAGTAACTCATCTATCTATCTATCTATCATCTATCTATCTATCTATCTATCTATCTATCTATCTATCTTTCTCACTTCCCGTAATTTAAGGTTATTTTGCCAAGGACACGTCTAAGAAATCGGTAATGAGTAGCGTTTCGTTCACTTCGTTGTGCTCACTTCGCTGCGTGCTTGTAGTTCTCCGCGCGTGTCCTTATCTCCCGGACTGACTTCCCGGCGAGGCGGCATTATGCAAAATACGATGTTTACACTTCGGCTTTCCTGCGTTGTTTATGTGGGCGGGTGCGTGTGTGTGGTTTCTGGCGTATTTCCGGGTTTACTTTGTTTTTTTCCTCGTGTGTGTGTGTGTGAGGGGGAGGGGGGGGCAGTGTGTGTGTGTGTGTGTGTGTGTGTGTGTGTGTGTGTGTGTCGGTTAATCTGTGTCTGCCTCTATCTATCTTTTTCTCTCTCTCTCTCTCTTCTCTTCTCTTCTCTTCTCTCTCTCTCTCTCTCTCTCTCTCTCTCTCTCTCTCTCTCTCTCTCTCTCTCTCTCTCTCTCTCTCTCTCTCCCAATATAGTGAAAACAATGGATGATATTTTTTTTAGAAGCCGAAAAAGAAATTATATTATTCAACACACACACACACACACACACACACACACACACACACACACACACACACACGGCGCTTGTACGTATACGCTCCTTGTGAAAGAATTCCGGTGTCGTGGGGGTCGTTAGAAGCTGGAGTTGTGGCCGGCCGAAAGGAGCGCCACATAAATATTACCTGTTTTCTTCCTTCACCTCGTGGCCGCGCGCTGCATCACCTCCTTTACCCTTTGTTGAGGGGTCACGCCGGGCCGCTGCCTTGCTTTACCACGGAGGAAACGAGCGCTGGGTCTTGAGTAGAGAAGGATCCACTGGTGACAGCGCTTGTCTTGTGAGGTTTATTGTTTTTTACTTGCTCTTTTGTTCCGTCTTGCATTGCCTCCCTTCACCCTTTGTTGAGGGGTCACACCGTGCCGCTGTCGTGCTTTACTACGGAAGAAACGAGCGTTGTGTCTTCAGTGTGGGATGATACACTGGTGGCAGCGCTTGGATATCCATGTCTTGTGAGGTGTATTGGTTTTTACTTGTTCCTATTTTTCGTCCTGGATCACCTCCCTGCACCCTTTGTTGAGGGTTCACGCCGAGCCGCTACCTTTCTTTACTACGGATGTAGTATATTTGGTATATTAGTGTTACCGTGGTAACGCTTGGATCCCGTGAGATGTACTACTGGCGTGGTGCTAATCTTCTGGGATGTCTTGTTTTCTTTAACTAAATCCGATATCGTAATGGTGACTCTTGTAGTGGAATTCTTAAAGTCAGTGAAGAGGATCGTGTCAAACCGAGGACATGGGTTCGAGTCATACCGAAGGACGATGACAATTTTCAACCATCGCCAAGTGTCAAAAGATTACCTTCATGCTGGCCAGGTCCTCAGTCAACACTAGCTGCAGCGACTTCGTTCAAGTGGAGCACCGGGAGGCAGCATGGGCTAAACAAGTCACACATCACGGCAGCCACTTAAAATAACGCCTGCACCACTAACAGACTCCGGTCGTCCAAGAGGCCCCTCTAGAGTGCCTACCGGCGCTAGAGGCAGCACCTAAAAAAATTGTGTTGAATACCTTTCCTATGGCTCTGGCTTGTGACCTAAGTCCAGCACGTGTTCTCAGTAACTGCTCTGCTTGTATTGGTGGTGGTGGTGGCGGTTACCCGTTCAAGGCAGTCGTGTTCGTGTGTAGTGTTGTGTCTCTATTTCCTCGTTGGATATGCGGCGAAACTCCATTTTAGTGACGAATCAAACCTGTCACCCTTTTCGTAGCGGCACATAAAGTCTTGGTATTGGAAGTGATGGCAATGGGGTCGTATTGGCATCAAGGGCAAGCTATTCATTCCCCGGCTTGATCTGTGACATTCCTCGTGCCCCGTGTGGCTGGGATGCTGTCAGGCTCTGGAGATACCTCGTCTCTGGGGTGTCGGTGATCCATAAACCTTTGATCTCCGCGACACGTATCAGTGAAGGCCGTAGAGACATTGCATACCGAGATCAGAGGCCGAGATGTCCCAGGGAGTCATTTGTGCTTCCTCTCTCCCCCTCCCTCTCTCCGTCTCCCATCTTCATCGTTTTAATTCCTTTTCTGTCTTCGGTAGATATGCAAAACCGGCACTTTTCATCCTTTTGGTTAATTGTCAGTCTCCTGTATTTTAGATTTCAATTAATATCCATTTCTCTCCCTGTCCTTCATCCATTTAATTCCTTTTCAGTTTTCAGTGTCTAATAATTCTACTGATATGCATTACTGTTCCTCTTATATTTCTCTTGATATGCATTACCGTCACTCCCTTTCATCTCTCATCTCTTCATCTTTCATCTCTTCATTGTCTTATATTTCTTCTGATATTTATTAATGTCCCTCTTTTTCATCTTTTTAATTGTCTTTCTGTCCTCATTGTCTCAGGTTTCAAGTGATATTCATTAAACCTCTCTTCTCCATGCTTTTGATTCCCTTTCAGTCTTCAGCATTTTCTATTACACTGATATTGCTGTTCCTCTCTTTTATCGTTGTATTCCTTTTCAGTGCTCAGCTTCTTATTTTCAACTGGTATATCCATGGTTGTCCCTCGTCTTCTAACTCTTAATCCCTTTTCAGTCTCCAGTGTCTTAGATTTCAATATCCATTACTGTCCCTCTTCTTCACTTTTTTTAATTCCTTTTCAGTCTCCAGTGTCTTAGGTTTCAATATCCATTACTGTCCCTCTTCTTCACTTTTTTTAATTCCTTTTCAATCTCCAGTGTCTTAGATTTCAATATCCATTACTGTCCTTCTTCTTCACTTTTTTTTTTTTAATTCTTTTTCAGTCGTCAGTGTCTTAGATTTCTACTATCATTACGGTTCTTGCTGTGTACAGGGATAACATTGCAACGTTTTTTTTTCTTTAATTGAATCTCAGTTTTTTGATTCGTTTATTTTTTCAACTTCGTAGCCAATTATCAAATATCCATTCCCCAGAAATAGAAGAAAATATTGAAAATTGTTTTAAAATGAAAATGCTTATTCTCATCTGTTTCACGGCAATGAAAATTAATGTTACGAACTCATATAAAGAAAAGCCATTTGTAGATTTAATTTTTTAGAGGAAAGGAAACAACTCAAAAACAAAAAATAATTGAGAAAAAGAAAAAGCCCGCCAACGACTGCCCCTTTAAAAGACAGTATAGATGATGGATTATAATAAAGTCACGAAATGATAAACTTGTTTCGAGTAAAGCCACAAATTTTCATATAAAAACCGAAGTTAAGAAGTAAGAACCACCAATATTTATACGAAAACACGAATTTCAGAAGTAGGAGAGGACAAATTTCCCCGTGCAGTAATCAGGATGAACGAGGAATATATTCAAGCCTCGCGTTCTTAAGACAAATTGAAGGTAATAAGTTTGCACGCCTTGACTGACTAGGCGTCGCGGCTGCTAAGGCTGAGCAGGACAAACACACCGCGCCGAGGAGCACCCAGGACGCGGCGGCGGGGAAGAGACGATTGTTCTTGTGTGTGTGTGTGTGTGTGTGTGTGTGTGTGTGTGTGTGTTTCCGTTGACACCCACGAAGATGATGTGAGGAATTGTAATGATGGAAATGAATGGGACTTTTCTTCTTCTTATTATTATTCTTACTCTTATTCTTATATTAGTTTTGCTATTGTTATTGTTGTTGTTCTTCATTTTCTTTTTCTTATTCTTCCTCTTCTTCTCTTCTTCTTCTTTTTCTTTTTCTTCTTCCGTTTCTTCTTTGTCGTCTTCTTTGTCTTCTTCTTCTTCTTCTTCTTCTTCTTCTTCTTCTTCTTCTTCTTCTTCTTCTCTTCATTTAACGTCCTTATTATCTCTCATGGGGCTGGACGGGTTGATGGGACGAAGAGAGTTACGTTCAGTGGGTAGATATGGCACTTAAAAAGGGACGGTAAAGTTATGTAAAAAGGGCGTACACAGTGTTAGTATTTGTAAGATGCGGTAACTAAGAGTCTTGAGTATGGGCGCTGTGCATAAACTGAGTACTTGTAGAGATGAAAAGCGTCTTGTTCAGTGGGTAGATATGGCACTTAGAAGGGGACGGTTAAAGTACGTAAAAAGGGCGTACACGGTGTTAGGAGATGTACGATGAGGTAACTGAGAGGCTCGAGCATGCATAGACGCCGTGCATAAATTTCTTCGGACTCTTGGCACGAGGTGTGAGGGAAAGGAGTAAGATCGGTATTGTCCATGGAGGTAGAATTGGTGGAGTCGACATCAGCCCAATTAAGTGAATCCGCCCGAGCTATCATTTTTACGGCCAGGTGTCAGGTGTTGTCAGGTCAGGCTCACTCTTAATGAGCTCGGCCAGGCTCGCCCACCCCCATCGTTTGGCCCTAAATTTGACAGTTCGTCGGCTTCACCTCAATGAATGGGATTAGCGGGCCGTGTCGACTCCACCAATTCTACCTCCATGGTATTGTCAGACGCTTAAACTCCACATGTCAACTACTTTCAAAGACCAAAAATGAGGTCAGTCCGGTTCTAATGGGTGTTTTCTTATGTTCATGGTACAGAAGAAGGGTCATACCACCAGGGTAAAAAATCTACCCCTGGATATGCCCAAAACACATACTCTTATTTAGTTGTCTTTTGCATTGCTCAGATATGTTAAGTTATATAGAGAGCACTCCTTTTATCTCAATATCATCTCTCTTACATAAACTATTACCAAATACCAAAAAGGAGATCAGTCGGATTATAATGGGTGTTTTCTTAAGGTCATGGTACAGAGGAAGGGTCAAACTACCACCAGTGTCATAAATCTACCCCTGGAGATGCCCAAAACTCCCACGAGAGGCTAGTTTTTTGGGGTTCACAGTACAGAAGAATGGTCAGACTAACAGGGTCATAAAACTACCCCTGGAAATGCCCACAACTCCTTCAAAAGCCTAGCAAATGAGTGATTTTAGGTTCATGATACAGAAGAAGGGTCAAACTACCACCAGGGTCATAAAACTATTCCTGGAAATGTCCAAAACTCCTACAAAAGCCTAGTCAAATGAGTGTTTTAGGTTCATGATACAGAAGAAGGGTCAAACTTAACTTAAAGAAACACTCATTTGACAAGGCTTTCGTGGGAGTTGTGGGCATTTCCAGGGGTAGTTTTATGACCTTGGTGGTAATTTGACCCTTCTTCTGTACCATGAACTTAAATAAACACTCATTTGACAAGGCTTTCGTGGGAGTTGAGGGCATTTCCAGAGGTATAGTTTTATCATCCTGGTGGCAGTTTGACCCTTCTTCTGCACCATGAACCTAAAGAAACACTCATTTGACAAGGCTTTCGTGGGAGTTGAGGGCATTTCCAGAGGTATAGTTTTATCATTCTGGTGGTAGTCTGACCCTTCTTCTGCACCATGAACCTAAAGAAACACTCATTTGACAAGGCTTTCGTGGGAGCTGTGGGCATTTCGAAATGTAGTTTTATGACCCTGGTGGTAGTTTGACCCTTCTTCTGTACCATGACCTTAAAAAAACACTCATTAGAAATTTAGAACCCGACTGATTTCCTTTTTGGCCTTTGGAAATCGTTGATGTGAGAGGTGGATGCGTCTGGCAATACCGACCTGAGGCTGCCGCTGTGTGTGTGTGTGTGTGTGTGTGTCCCGCTATGGCCCACACCAGCTACATATTACTTGCTTCCCTCTGCACTACATGTTGAGTCTATCCTATTTCCCGTCCACCTCTGTCCACTAGACTTTTCGTACTGTGACACATTTTCTGATCAAACGTTACCCTCCCTGGTGTGCTATTTGGCTGCCTTTTGATAGTACTAAGAGTGGGGCGTCAATTGTTCCCGGTCCGTGATTAATATTGTCCGCTTTCCGTTTTCTTTCCGTTCAACAGTTTGTAGAATTTGCCTCCTGTCGTCGGTAGTTCCATAGACATTTGTGATTTTTTTTTTTTTGTTCTGCTTGTTTTTTTTGTTTTTTTTCATTTCCCTTTGGTTTTCTTTCCGTTTCACAGTTAGTAGAATTTGCCTCCTGTCGTCGGTAGTTCCATAGACATTTGTGATTTTTTTTTGTTCTGCTTCTGTTCTTTTTTTTCCCCTTTGGCTTTCTTGCACTTTAACAGTTAATAGAATTTGCCTCCTGTCGTCGGTAGTTCTATAGACATTTGTGATTTATTGCCGTGTTTTTTTGCTCCGTTTTTGTGCTATTAATCACGTTTTTTTCCTTTCTCTTTTCGTTTTCTTGCACTTTAACTGTTAACAGAATATGCCTCTCGTCGTAGGTCGTTCTGTAGACATTTGTAATATATTTGTTTGTTTTTTCTCTTATCGGGTTCCTTTTCGTAATAACCCCATTTTCTTCGACACTAAATATTATTTTCCACTAACAGTATCCTTCCTGGCAGTCACTCGCTCGTGCCGTGGACATTTATAACTTTTTCTGTAATCTTGTTCTGTTCCTGTGCCCTTTTTGCATTAATCACATTTTTTTCGATACTTTATTATTTCCACTTCAATAATTTCCTCCCTGGCAGTCACTCGCTCGTGCTGCTAACATATATAACTTTTTCCCGGGTGAATGAAGTTTTCTCGTGTGTTCAAACTTGCTTCTCGGGTACACTTCCCTAACACACTCGAGGACGTCCCTGGTGATGCCTCGGTCCCCGCCTTCCACGCCCCCTCGCTGCCACCAACGCTCTCTGGGTCATGTTCTTAAACCTTTCGTCGCCCAAGGACATACACTTAACAAGGCTTTCGTGGGATTTGTGGGCATTTCCAGGGGTAGCTTTATGACCCTGGTGGTAGTTTGATTAAGTTTCTGCACCATGAGCGTGAGGAAACTGTCTTTTTTGGCCTCTTTAGATATGACTTATGTAAAGGAAGGGAACGTGGTGGTGGTGGTGGTGGTGGTGGTTACGATGGTGGTGGTAGTTTGTTTTCTTCTTTTCCTTGTTTGTCTTCTTTCTCTTCTTTTTTCTTGTTCTTGTTGTTCTTGTTTTTGTTGTGGTTCTTGTACTTCTTTTTCTTTTTCCATTTGTATTTTTCCTTCGTTTTCTTTTTATTTTTTTGTTTATTTTCTTTATATTTTCTTTTATCACCTCACTTCTCATCTCCTAGCTTACGTTTATGGCTCCCCGTCTGCGTCATCATAACACACACACACACACAAGGCTTTTTCTCCCCGTGCTTGCCGTCCTTTCTTGCATGTAAGTCGTGTGTGTTTGTCGAGGCGCGGCGCTGTGTGTTGTGCTTGTGCTCGCGGCCCGCTCAAGTGGCCGCGAGGAGGTGGTGGTGATGAAGGTGGTGGTGATGTGTATTTTTGTTGTGGTTTTATTGTACTGATGATGATGGTAGAGGTACATATGTATTTATTGTATTTTTTTTTTTTTTTTGTGTGTGTGTGTGTGTCTGGGTGGTTGGGGTAGATACAGTCACACACACACACACACACACACACACACACACACACACACAGACACACACATACACACACAGACACACACGTACACACACACTCCCTCCCCCCCCCCTCTCTCTCTCTCTCTCTCTCTCTCTCTCTCTCTCTCTCTCTCTCTCTCTCTCTCTCTCTCTCTCTCTCTCTCTCTCTCTCTCTCTCTCTCTCTCTCTCTCTCCCCTTCCCCTTTCTCTTCCCCCTCCCCCTCCCTCCCTCTCTCTCCCTCTCTCCCTCTGCAGGCATCTCATTCATAGGTAAAACAAAGTAATTTATCTTCATTTCTTTCCACAGGTACGTTGCGCAGCCTCGGGTAACCTGGTGCAGTCCTTGGGCATGCCGTGTGTGTGTCGGGTTACTACAGGGCGGAACGTGAGTGTGTCGTGGCATGTGTTGTGTGCGGGGCTGCTCCTGGCTTCTTCTGGGAATGGTTAGGTTATGGTAAGGTTAGATAGATAGATCGATGGATAGATACAAAGCTGGTTTAATAGGTAATATAGACAGATATACAGGCTAAGTAATTATATATAGATTTACATATATTTACATAGATTTACATAGAAAATCAGACCACACAGACCCCATGGTCCAGACTTAGTGGTCTGTCCTTAAACCTAAGTGATTTTACATTAATCAGAAGACTCCAAAACGTTGCATTTCTACTCTAGTTGATATTAAGTTGAAGGAAGTGACGGTCGAGCTTATTTTTGAAGGAGTCAATCGTGTTACACTGGACCACTGATGGTGGAAGCTTATTCCATTCTCGCACTACAACGTTGGTGAAGAAAAATTTGGTGCAGTCTGAATTTACTTGTCTACATCTGAGTTTTACGCCATTGTTCCTCGTGCGCAAAGTGTCATCGATCATAAACAATGTTGATCTGTCTACATTCGTGAAACCATTAAGTATTTTAAAACATTCGATCAGTTTTCCTCGGAGGCGACGTTTCTCAAGAGAGAACCTGTTAAGGGTAGAAAGCCTTTCTTCGTAGGATTTGTTGCGCAAGGAAGGGATCATTTTCGTTGCCCGACGCTGAACACCTTCTAATTTAGCAATATCCTTTGCATGGTGGAAGACCAAAACTGTACCGCATATTCCAAGTGGGGTCTGACTAAACTGTTGTAGAGCGGGAGTATTACATCTTTATTCTTGAATACAAAGTTTCTTTTAATGAAGCCCAACATTCTGTTCGCTTTATTTGCTGCATCGATGCATTGCTGTGAGACTTTGAGGTTTGACGCGATTTTGACCCCCAAGTCCTTGACGCATTGAACGCTTGTGAGTTTAACGCCGCGCATTTCGTATTCGAACTTCTTATTCCTCGTTCCAACTTGAAGGACCTGGCACTTGTCTACGTTATAGGGCATCTCCCATCTATCCGACCAAGCTGAAATTTTGTGCAAATCCTCTTGGAGGCTTTGCCTGTCTTCGTCAGTCAGAACCGAGTTACCAATCTTTGTGTCGTCTGCAAATTTACTAATGCGGTTATTGAGTCCAACATCCACGTCGTTGATGTAAATAATGAAGAGCACTGGGCCAAGAACCGAGCCCTGAGGGACGCCACTAGTGACAGGCTCCCACTCTGAGTTAAATCCGTCAATCACTACTCTTTGTTGTCTGTTGCTCAACCAATTCGCGATCCATTGGTTTACTTGACCGTCAATACCTATTTGCTTTAATTTGTAAAGTAATTTATGATGCGGGACTTTATCAAACGCTTTCTGGAAATCAAGATAGACTACGTCCAGTGATTTGGTTACGTCATAAACAGTGAAGAGGTCGTTATAAAAGTTAAATAGGTTTGATAGGCAGGATCTTTTGTTTCGGAAGCCATGTTGTGAGTCCCCAATCAATGAGTGGCTTTCAAGGTAACTCACAATTTTGTCTCTAATTATGCCCTCAAGTAGCTTACCTACAACCGAAGTTAGACTAATGGGCCTGTAATTACCTGGTACTTTTTTTGTCTCCTTTCTTAAAAATCGGTGTCACGTTAGCCTTTTTCCAATCTGAAGGGACGATGCCTTGTCGCAAGGACATATTGAATACGGTTGTGAGGGAGGAGAGTATTTCGCTCTTTGTTTCTTTCAGCAGAGTTGGATATACTTTGTCAGGTCCAGGACTTTTATTTGTTTTAAGTGATTTGAGGGCTGTAAGGACTTCATCGGGTTTTATTTCAAAGTTAGACAATGCATGCTCGGGATTTACATTAGTACTGGTGTTGGTGGTGGTGGCGGGAGGACTGTTATTAAACACCGAGGAAAAGTAATTGTTTAATAGGTTTGCAACGTGTTGGCTGTCAGTCACTAGTGCACCGTCGCTGTTTGTTAAAGGTCCAATTCCACTTCTGATAGATAAGTAGACAGAGATAGCGTGAAATATATAAATAGATAGATAGATAGATAGACATAAGATACAGATAGATATAGAGATAGATAATAAATAAATAGATATAGACAGATAGATATAAGAGTGTGTATGTTTGTTGGTTTGTTAGTATCTGTGTATGTGTGTTGGGGGGGGCGGGGGTAGGAATTTTCCCGGCATCATTAATATAGTTATATTCATCAAAGCGCCTCATAAACAATATTTATTTATACTACTTTAACTCGTTAAAAAAATTATAGGTATTTTTTCATCGGGTTTCCATTATTCAAAGTTTCCCCCCAAAACAATTCTGGATTAATTTATTAGTACGTGCTCATTAGCCTTTATTTTTCGACCTGTTTTGCCTTGTGTTGCTAGCTGTGGCCTTCTGTCTGTTAGCGCCTCTGCTGTCGTCTATAAGAAGACATTTGGGTCTGAATTCTCAGACGCTTTCGGCTCTCACAGCGTCTAATTCTCAAGGCCACACAGGAGATTAGTCGGGTTCTCATGTATGTGTTTCTTATTCATCGTGCAGAAGCCTTGTCCATCTACCATTAGGCTCGCTGAACTACCTATGGAAATACTAACACTGTCTCAATCAAAGCCTTATCAAATGTGGATGTGTAAGCCAAGAAAGGTTTTAGTGTCTTTTCCACGTTCATGGTCAAACTGTCATTAGGATCGTAAAACTAAACATGGAAATACTAACACAACCTATATCAAAGCCTTATCAAGTGTGGGTGTGCCCTGAAAGGTTTGATAATGTGTCATTTTCACACTCATGGCGCAGAGGCCTTGTGAAACTATCACTAAGCTCTTAAAATTAACCATGGAAATACCAACACAGACTCTACCAAAGCCTTATCAAGTGTGGGTGTGTAGGCCCTGAAAGGTTTGAGAACACGGCCGTAGCTGGAGAGACTCAGAATCCCTATAGGTAAGCAGACTGTCATGATCTGGGTATCTCGTTCTCTGCCCCGCGGCGCTGTTTTCAATTCATAAAAGTTTCAAAAGACGAAAGAGTCTGAATTGCTTGCGAAGTTTTCCCTACGCTCAATTTGACCTTCCTTTGATGCAAGGAAAACATATATAAATAAAGGCAGTGAGGCGCATTCTTTCCTCTCCTAAGTCTCTGTATACACAAGGTCTTCGTTACAGAGAGGCGGAGCGACGTGGGTTTCAGATTTGAGACTCGATAGATTGCCACTTTTGCTACACTGTTGTTGCTTCTCCCTCATGCTAAGAACTCCAGTGGAAAACATTTATCTTCTCCCACAAAACAGTCCATGCATAACCCAGCAACTTCTCCGAGAGGAATTTTGAAACAGGCGAAGTCAGATGCCGACACGTTAAGAATACGGCTTGAATCAGAGACGCGCACTCAGGGTCACGGCGCTAAGAACAGACCGTCAACAAGTGCCTGTAGGGAGTCCAGTAGCATATATAGAAGACCTTGGATCCGTGTTTATAGTCGTGTTTATATTTCCGTCCGAACATATCAGGTAAATTTGACGTTGCAGTAATAGGATGTGAGTGACGCGCAATGCATTTCAAACGTTGTTATTTGTTGACGTGTTTTTGATGCAGACGTAAATGACTCGCACCTTTTATGTGTTTTGGTTCGTGCAGTGAAAATGACGCAATACGAGCAGTCTTTGTTTAATTGGAGGACTCTCTCTCTCTCTCTCTCTCTCTCTCTCTCTCTCTCTCTCTCTCTCTCTCTCTCTCTCTCTCTCTCTCTCTCTAATAAGGAATAAGAAGTTTGATTACGAAATGCGCGGCGTTAAACTCAAAAGCGTTCAATGCGTCAAGGACTTGGGGGTCAAAATCGCGTCAAACCTCAAATTCTCACAGCAATGCATCGATGCAGCAAATAAAGCGAACAGAATGTTGGGCTTCATTAAAAGAAACTTTTTATTTAAGAATAAAGATGTAATACTCCCGCTCTACAACAGTTTAGTCAGACCCCACTTGGAATATGCGGTACAGTTTTGGTCTCCCCACCATGCAAAGGATATTGCTAAATTAGAAGGTGTTCAGCGTCGGGCAACGAAAATTATCCCATCCTTGCTCAACAAATCCTACGAAGAAAGGCTTTCTACCCTTAACATGTTCTCTCTTGAGAAACGTCGCCTCCGAGGAAAACTGATCGAATGTTTTAAAATACTTAATGGTTTCACGAATGTAGACAGATCAACATTGTTTATGATCGATGACACTTTTCGAATTAGGAACAATGGCGTAAAACTCAGATGTAGACAAGTAAATTCAGACTGCACCAAATTTTTCTTCACCAACGTTGTAGTGCGAGAATGGAATAAGCTCCCATCATCAGTGGTCCAGTGTAACACGATTGACTCCTTCAAAAATAAGCTCGACCGTCACTTCCTTCAACTTAATATCAACTAGAGTAGAAATGCAACGTTTTGGAGTCTTCTGATTAATGTAAAATCACTTAGGTTTAAGGACAGACCACCAAGTCTGGACCATGGGGTCTGTGTGGTCTGACTTTCTATGTAAATCTATGTAAATCTCTCTCTCTCTCTCTCTCTCTCTCTCTCTCTCTCTCTCTCTCTCTCTCTCTCTCTCTCTCTCTCTCTCTAACGCGGACGCACGCACGCACACACACACACACACACACACACACACACACACACACACACACACACACACACAAGGAACGTGGCAATATTTCAAAGGGATGGAATGAAGTGGATTGTGATGATTCGTCTTTTAAGAATCAGTAACAAGAGTGCTCCTTTTTTTTCCTTCATGAACATTTTCTTTTTTCATTTTATTGTTAACTCATGATGGAGTCAGTTATATAGATTTTCAAGTTCTGTGTTGTAGATTTTCCCTAGTCTTCCTCCCTTGTTAACTTAGGATCTAGTAGTCAGTGTTACAGTTTATACACGGTTACTTTACATACGGTCTTCTTCCTCAGCATGTCACTGAACCGTTGTGGAATGCAGTCGTTGTAGTCTTAGATAGTCGTAGTTTATACACGATTATTTTATATACGGTCCTCTTCCTCTGCATGTGACAGTGGACCGTTAAGGGCAGCAGTTTGGGGAGGCGGTGGCTGAATCGACAGAGTAACAGCACCGCGTTCAGGAGGACGCGAGTTCAATCCCCGCCCGGTGCCACCAAGCTGGGATTTTTCAGCCGCCGCCGAGTGGCTTATAACTACCCACATGCTGTCCAGAAGACCACCTATCAACCCGGACTCTAGATTCTAGGATTAAAGATGAGCTCCGGGAGGGCAGCATGAGCCAATGCAAGATGGCGCCACTATAAACACTCGCCTGCGCCAGAACGGGCTAGGCCGACCATCAGGACCCACCGGGAAGAATCCTAGGGCCGACCATCAGGCCCCACCGGGAAGAAGCCTACCGGCGCTATAGGCCGCGAAAAAAAAAAGTCGTGGTAGGCTCATATAGGGCTCCATATTGCCGAAGACCCATTAGCCGAGGATCGATGGTGGAGAGGCCCTCCACTGAGACTGTGCCCTCTCCAGACGACCCTCCTGCTTCACGGGAGGACGTGTTACCTGCCTCACAGGTTGACTCCCAGCCTGCCTCACAGGCTAACCCCCAGCCTGCCTCACAGGCTAACCCCCAGCCTACCTCACAGGCTAACCCTCAGCCTGCCTCACAGGCTAACCCCCGGCCTGCCTCACAGAACAACCGCCAGCCTGCCTCACAGGCTGACCCCCAGCCTGCCTCACAGGCTAACCCCCAGCCTGCTTCACAGGCTAACTCCCAGCCTGCCTCACAGGACAACTTCCAGCCTGCCCCACCTAACGCTTCTCTTCCTGCTTCACAGGATGCGGGTTCCAACCTGTAAGGAATGGAGCCAAACCGAAGCAGGCAACCAAGGATTTACTGACCCCCACTACCTTCAATAGGTTCCAGGTGCTGGCAGACACCATGGAGGATGAGTTCGAGACTCGCCTAGTTGGGGACTCCATGGTGCGTGGCCAGCTGGTTGAGTTCTGTGGTCGTTCATCAAACGGCCGCAGAAAACGTTACTGCTATCCAGGTGCCAGACTGGACGACATCACTGCAGCGTGCGATGATGTCACGAGAAATGCCGACCGAAACACCCTCTTTGTCATTCACGCGGGGACGAATGACGGAAAGACAACCCTGTCTGAGGAACTGCTTGAGAAATACCGCCGCATGATCAAGCAGTATAAACGTAAAACGGATACCAGTAACATCATAATCTCAGGAATCCTCCCGAGGGTCGGTGCCTAATCTAACTTTTACAGTAAGGCCTTCAGCACAAACAACAGACTTCAGTCCTTTTGCTCACAAGAAAACGTCCAGTTCGCTAACTTGTGGAACAATTTTTACTACGATTCAGACTTGTTCCTTCCTGATGGCATTCACTTAAACGCTGTTGGAGCAGCCCGTTTCGGGAGGCTGCTCTGTGACAAAGTGGCTCTTCGAAAGCCAAAAAACGCGGAGGCGAGAACACCAGCAGCTCCACCGTAAGGGTGCACTCAACCCGCAAAACTCCCGACTCGAATCACATTAAAGCTTGCTATGTAAACGCTCGTAGCCTACGTAACAAATTTGAAGACTTAGAAGTCCTCGCAGCTGCAAATCATTATCACATCATCGGAGTCACAGAATCTTGGATAGACACTTCAAATAGAGATTTCATTGCGGAATATAGATTACCGGGTTATACCATTTTTAGTCATGAAAGAGAGAACAGACAGGGTGGAGGCGTTATCTTTTATATCCACAACTCTCTCCATCCAATATCCGTGAAAACAGATATTATAACCAATGTAGACACGGTCTTCATTGAAATTAAAAATAAATCTCGTAAAATAGTAATTGGACTTATCTACAGACCGCCAAGGCAGACTTTTGATATCGACCACGCATTAAGTGAATTATTATTAGAAACAAGTAGCAGTTGCGAGGCAGTAATTGTTGGGGACTTTAACTTGCCAGTGAAAAGATGGGGTGAACCGTTGAACTGTCATACAGGGCTCGACCTGTACACAAATTTACTAGAAAGTGATTTACATCAGCACGTTCAAGAACCGACTCGGGAAAATAATATACTTGACCTTATATTATCAACGACAGCTGATCTAGTTAACGAAGTAAATGTTGGTCCAATTTTTAGTTCTAGCGATCACCGAACAATCACATTCAGCATCAATATGAAAGAAAGTAAAGTAACTCCTAGTAAAGAAAAGGTGCCTGATTATCAGAGAGCGAATTTCGTAAGACTCGATCAATTCTAAATAATTCTGACTGGACTGAAATCACGGCGGAAACAGATATTGATAAATCTTGGGGGCCTTCACCACAATATTGAACAAAGCCATAAGCATATGCGTACCCTATCGTAACAGACGTTCAACTGTTAAGAAGAAACCCAAATGGTAGAATAACGAAATTAAAAATAGCCTCTCTCTTTACAAACGCGCATACAGTAGATACATATCAACCCAGAATGAGGCTGACAAACTTTGAGTTGGACAGAATTCGCCGCGAAACCAAGAAATTAATGAAACGAAGCAAGAAAAATCTTGAAAAATATATAGCGGAAACAAATAAATCTAATCCTAAATATTTTTTTAGCTATGTAAATAATGAGGTCACTCACGTGTAGTATCGGACCGCTTGCTAATGAAAATGGTAACCACACGAACGATAAAAATGAAAATGCTACAATCCTAAATAACTTTTTCGCATCCGTATTTACCGACGAAGATTATTTATTACCTCAACCGCCGGAGGTTAGAAGGACCAAAAAGATTTTAAATGACGTGCTCATTGTAGAAAGTGACATTTTACGCACAATTGAAAAGATGAAAGTAAGTAAAGCTTCTGGTCCAGACAAAATTACCCCTAAAATTTCTGAAGAAATCAAACATTAAATCTGTAAACCGCTCTCCATCATATTCAATAAATCTTTAACAGCTGGAAAAGTTCCGTCGGATTGAAAGCTTGCAAATGTCACACCAATTTTCAAAAAGGGGGACAAGTCTCATCCAGGAAACTATCGACCAATTAGCCTGACATCTATTGTTTGTAAGTTAATGGAGACTATCATTCGCGACAATATGGTGAAATTCTTCGAAGAAAATAATATAATAAATAATTCGCAACATGGCTTCCGTAGTAAACGTTCGTGTTTGACTAACTTACTTGATTTTTTTCACTATATTTTTGAGGTGTTCGATGAAAGCAGATCAGTAGATATCATATATCTGGATTTTCAAAAGGCATTTGATAAGGTCCCCCACCAACGATTGCTCAGCAAACTACTGGCGCACGGTATCTCGGGTAAAATTCACAATTGGCTTACGGACTGACTCTCTGAGCGGAAACATAGAGTAGCTCTAAACGGTGTTACATCTAACTGGCTCGATGTCAAAAGCGGCGTACCTCAAGGATCAGTGCTTGGCCCCATGCTCTTCTTAATTTATGTTAATGATATCGATGATGGGCTCACTTGAAAAGTATCAAAATTTGCTGATGACACAAAAATTGCTAGTAAAGTAACTGCGATACTCGACGAAGAAGCTTTACAATCAGATATAGATCGACTTGCACGTTGGGCCAATCAATGGCAAATGAAATTTAACGTTGAGAAATGTAAAGTGTTGCACATCGGAAAAAATAACAATCGCGTTCGGTACGTAATGAATGGCCAACAACTTTCTGCAGTAAGTAAGGAAAAGGATCTTGGAATCACTATATCAAGCGATTTAAAGCCCGGTCAGCATTGTTCAGAGGTAGTTAAAACTGCAAACAAATTGGTTGGCTTCATCGGACGAGTCTTTAACAATAAATCGGAAAAAGTAATATTAAAACTGTATAATTCGTTGGTTCGACCCCGTCTAGAGTACTGTGTACAGTTTTGGTCTCCCTACTACAGAAAAGACATAGAAAAGTTGGAACGGGTCCAACGAAGAGTAACAAAGATGATTCCTAGGTTGAGAAATTTGTCATATGAACAAAGGCTTAAAGAAGTAAATTTATTCAGCCTATCAAAACGAAGAATGCGAGGCGATCTAATAGAAGTGTTTAAAATGTTCAAAGGATTCAGTGATATTAATGCGGAAGATTACTTTACAATTGATCGATCAAATAGAACAAGAAGAAATCACAATTTGAAGATAAGTGTTAAAAGATTCTCGTCACACGAAGCTAAACACTTCTTCTTCAATCGAGTTGTTAATGTTTGGAACTCTCTACCTTGTGATGTCGTTGATAGTACAACAGTTACGGCCTTCAAGAATAGATTAGACAAGTGTTTTGAATCCAACCAGCAACTAAGATATTACTCATTATCGTAACAACGTTAAGTTCTTTCGAATACTGGTGTCCTTGTCCGCTTTTATCGCCCGGTTAGTGGTAGCAGTAATGGTAGTTCTTTCCTCTTTCCTACATAAATTCCATGCAGTTTTTCCATGCTGCATGGTTCTTTTTCCTTTCCTGCCAGCTTTGGCTGGAGGGATGGGGGAGTGGGGAGGAGCCTTCGCCTTTGCTGTCCTTCATCTTCCACCTTTGATTAGATAGTTAGTGTAGCTTGTCACAAACAACCTCGTAAGGACCAGCAGGTCTGCTGTTGTTTGTTCTTCCTTTGTGTTTCTTTGTGTTAGCGAGCGAGTGGGTTAACAGCTGAGGCTCGCCGGTCCCCCCTGTCTACTGTCCTATCCCCGCTGCCTTCCCCTAACTTTCCTGCCCTTGCTTGTCCTGGTGCTCTTGCCTTCCCTATTTGACTGCACCCCCCCACGCCTCGTGCAGCCGAATCATCAACTAAGGTCCACCAGCCTGCCCATCCTACTGACTTGTATCCGCTTACTATCCCTAGCCTTTCTATCCCTAACTGGCTCTATTCCTTCCCTTCCCTGCTTCACGCCGCCCCTCGTACAACCAAATCCCAGCCTACTGTCCTATCTCTCCGCTTCCTATCCCTATGTGTTCCTTTCCTGTAGCTATTCCTTCCCCTCCTTCCCTTCCCTGTCTTCCGCCGCCCCACGTCCAGGGGAATCATTTGTCTCCAGACTGTTATTGCCGCGGATAATTGTCGCGGGGGTAACCACTCCGCCCACGTTTTTCACCGGGGCGAGGGCGCGTTAGTTCCACTATTCACAAAGAAACAATTTTAATTAAGTTTGCTTTGACTGGATTCGCTTAGTTATGAAACGTGTGGCGTGATGTGCTACTGTGTATGTGTGTGTGTGTGTGTGTGTGTGTGTGTGTGTGTGTGTGTGTGTGTGTGTGTGTGTATAATCCATTAAAGTTCGCGGAATTCAGCCCCTTGATGAATAATATCCCGCCGTGCTCACTGTGATGCCGGCGGCTGTACTGACTCGCTTGTAATGACAGGAACAAAGAATAGATATCAAACAGTAGGTGTCCGCTTTGATCACGCTGAGTTTTACGCGTGTAAAAACCGTGGCTCAGAGGCTTTAGCGGCGCGGCACGTGGGCTGAAGAGGCGGAGGGAATAGGAAGAGTAGGAGGAGTTACTGAACCGTCACTCGCGCGAACTGTCTTGCTTAATAACTTAGGCCCATACTCTTAAACATATCGGCGCAGGCACACATATTTGACACGGTTTTCCTAGTAGTTTTGGGCATTTCCTTGGGTAGCTTTAAAGCCCTGGTGGTAGTTTGGCCCTTCCTCTGTACCAAGAACCCTAAAAACACTCATTAGAACCTGATTTGCCTCCTTTTTGGCCTTTGGAAATTGTTGATGTGAGGTGTGGAAGGGTCTGACAGTGCCGACCTAAGATTTCTCTGTACATGTAAGAAATTGGAGCATCAGGAAGAGGTCAGTATTTACACTTTCTTGCGTTTACTGGTGGAGTTTCTATTGCTTAATAACTTAGATCTCCTTCTGTATGTGATTGAAACAAGAGGATCAGGGCGAGGTTAATATTTGCAATTTGTACATTTTTTTATCGTCATAAGCTTGGATAATAATTTTTAGTGATGACACCCACAAAAAAACAACCAATTCCTGCCTCTTCCATCTCATAGACTGATAGAAATACATAGAATAATAGGCTGATGGAAAGATAGATAAAAAGATTCAGATATCGACGTAATGTGCAGATAGATAAATATAGATAGATGGCTTAGACACACACACACACACACACACACACACACACACACACACACACATACACGTACCCCGTCTTCCCCCCCAGACATACACACATATTCACCCGCCTCCACACACACACACACACACACACACACACACACACACACACACATACACACACATACACATACACGTACCCCGTCTTCCCCCCCAGACATACGCACATATTCACCCGCCTACACACACACACACACACACACACACACACACACACACACACAGACGAGTATTTGCTGAGTTACCGAATGATGTGAATAACCTTTAGATCTTAAACCTGAAAGACTTTCCTTCCATGACTTTCTGCACCATCCCGTAAGCCTCTTAAGAACCTGCAGCCTCACCTTGACCCGAACTAAATCACCTCGCCTCTACTTCCTTGTTCAGCCCCTAAGAACGATCGGGAAGACTTAGTGAATGCGATAGAGGTTTTGCAGCTGACGTCATTAGTGGGGGTGCGGGGGTCGCGCGGGCCTGCACGGCCATCTTGGTGGTCAGTTATCAAAGCAAACCTTAGTGGCGGCTGCAGAACCTGCAGCACAAGTACTCTGTGTTCGTCATGGGATACGTATGCTGTGTGGTTGGATGTTCTAACCGACACGGGAGAGATGCTGTGTCATTTAATAGATTTCCAGCGAATCCAGTAGAGCGGGTGTGGGGTTCTTGAAAGGTCTGGACTTCTTGAGATCTCGAAAAAATTCTCAGCAAAAAAATCTAAAATAAAGTACCTGAAAATTGAGTTCTCAGACTCACAGCCCCTTCTCGTCTTTATTATTTGTCCCATAGAACAAACAAAGGCCAGATGAACCTGCTCTCAAGTTTATTTACAGCAACAAAGAAACTCGCTGGAAAATAAGGAATAAGCTAATTCCAGGCACACATCTACCTAGCTAACTATCTTAAAACATCCTTAGCAAAATATGTACTTAGCTGGAGATGGGCGAAGCCGAAACCACACCTGGTCTACCTCGTGGTCTGGAGTCTTGGAGTCTTCCTTCAGTCCTCTCTCGTTCCTCTCTGCAACACGCCGCCTCTCGACCTTCCAAATGCTTCCCTCGCCTTGCAGTACACAATCACCCTGACTTGTGGATACTACAAAGGCAGGTAAACCACCACGACGGACACGTGGCACGGAAGGATGGTGAGGTCTACTATTGAATATTTAAATTGTGGTCCAGGTCTACTATTGAATATTTAAATTGTGGTCCAGGTCTACTATTGAATATTTAAATTGTGGTCCAGGTCTACTATTGACTATTTGAATTGTGGTCTAGGTCTACTATTGAATATTTGAATTGTGGTCTAGGTCTGCTATTGAATATTGAAAGTGTGGTCTAGGTCTACTATTGAATATTTAAAGTGTGGTCTAGGTGTACTATTGAATATTTAAAGTGTGGTCTAGGTCTACTATTGAATATTTAAAGTATGGTCTAGGTCTACTATTGAATATTTAAATTGTGCTTTTGTTAATATTCAATCTGTGGGTAACAAGAGTATTCAAATTAGGGAAATGTTAAATGAGCAATCACTTGATATTTTAGCTATTTCTGAGACTTGGTTGAATGAGCATGACACAAGTAGAGTTACTGAGATGACACCTGCTACTCACACTTTTCATAGCCCCAGAGAGGGCAGACGAGGGGGTGGTGTAGGCATTTTCTTGTCGAATATTTTTTTCTCACCTGAGGGTGTTGACACGAGTGAAAGTATCAAGTTTTGAATATATTGAGGTTAGTTTTAAGCATCAAATCCAGTGGGTAGCATACCTTGTTGTATATAGGCCACCTTGGTCAAGTGTTAATCTCTTCTTTGATGAAGTTGGTGCATTGTTGGACTCAATTGATATGGTTTCTTTTAAAGTTTTTATTGTTGGTAACTTCAATATATGGATGGATGCTCATAAAAACCATAACACAGTTTCTTTCTGTGAGCTTCTTGAATCTTATCAGTTGTCAAACAAGGTGAGCATAATAACTTCATCAACTGGCCATGTGTTAGACTTAGTCATTAGTGATGATGTAAACAATCTCATAGGTAGGGTGGATGTTGAACATGAATTTACTATTTCCCCAGTTCACAGGCTCATAACATTTAAATTACTATTGTCAATATGTAAGGTAACTAAGAAAATTTATTATAGGAATAAGGTGGGTTTCTCTGCTGCTACATTTATCAGTGAAATTAGTCAGATTTTTATGAAGATATGACTGGAGAGTGTGTTCACAATGATTTGTTATTTAAATCAAATTGTGTGAATTGTCTTACTGACACTTATAATGAGGTGATTAAGACACAATATAACAATGTGTGTCCGATCCTAGAGGTCATTACTGTCAAGGATAGATCGCCCTGATTTAATGGTGAAATTTTGACTCTGAAAAGAGAGAAACGACGCAAGGAACGTAAATGGAGAAATGAGGGATCTGTTGTGGCCTGGGAGGATTAAAAAAATGTGAGAAATCGCTATAATGACTTGATAAGTAGGAGTAAAAGAAACTATTATCATACTAAAATTCTTGAGGCAGGATCAAATATGAACAAATTAAATCAACTTTTCAATAGTCTTACTGGTACTACTTTGAGAAGAAAGCTTCCCGATGGTTTCTGTGATAAAGATTTAGCGGATAACTTTTGTAATTTTTTCAAGAGAAAGATTATGAATATTGTATCGGAATTTGTGTAAACACCTTTTATGCCTGTTGCTGATGTTGAGGTGGATTGTAGATTGCAATGTTTTAAAATCATTAGGAAGGATGATCTTGTTCGACTTTTCAAGAAAGCTAAGAAAACATATTGTGCCAGTGACCCATTGCCTGTACTAGATATCATGGATGCAGATAATTTTCCTAGTTTCATGGATATTTTGCTAAGAATTGTCAATACTAGTATTTCTTCAAGTAAATTTCCGGATTCTGAAAAGCGAGCTGTTATAAAACCAGTCTTAAAGGGAAAACTTGATTATCAAAATGTAAGCTCTTATAGACCAGTATCAAATTTGCCTTTTTGTCTAAGTTATTAGAGTATGCAATTATTGAGCAGTTGATGGAACACTTGGAGAAGGTCCATGTCTTGCCTGATAGTCAGTCTGCATATAGGCCAATATTTTCTACGGAGACTACTATTTGTTCTGTTGTTAATGATTTACTAGAAATGATGGATGGGGGTAAATGTGCTATAGTGGTTCTTCTAGATCTTAGTGCAGCATTTGATACGGTTGTTCATGAATTGCTTATAAAAGACTTAAGGAACATTGGAGTGGTAGACAATGCGTTAAAGTATCTTGAGAGTTATTTACAAACCAGAAGTTATTGTGCAAATTGGAAAATGTTTTTCTTCATATGAAGCTCTGACAAGAGGAGTTCCACAAGGAAGTGTGCTGGAACCTTTTTTTTTTTTTTTTTTTGTATATACACGATTAGTTTATCCAGGATACTACAACAACATGGTGTAGGATTCAAGTTATTTGCTGATGACACCCAGTTCTACTTTTCCATCACTGATATTGAAAATACAAGTGCTAAGATCAATAGTGTTATTAATTCAGTCAAGGATTGGATGCATTATAAGCAATTGAAATTAAACGATGATAAGACTGAATTCATGCTTGTGGGAAGAAGGACACTCTACGTTATTTTAGTGACGGTAACATGACTATAAGAACATAAGAACATAAGAACGCAGGAGTCTACAAGAGGCCGGTAGGCCTGTACGAGGCAGCTCCTTTGACCCTAAGCTCCCGTGTATCTAACCCCACCTAATATCGCTGTCCATGAATTTATCTAGTCTATTTTTGAATGTGACAATTGTATTGGCACTCACCACATGACTGCTAAACCTATTCCACTCATCCACCACCCTGTTAGTAAACCAATTTTGCCTATGTCCCTGTTGAATCTGAATTTATCCAGTTTAAACCCATTACTTCGTGTCCTACCCGGTTCTCTTACCAACAAAACCTTATGAATGTCTCCCTTATTAAAGCCCTTCATCCATTTACTAACCTCGACCATGTCTCCACGTACCCTTCGCCCTTCTAGAGAATGCAAGAGAATAAGTGGTAATGAAATTCATATTGTTGAAAGTGTTCGTGACTTGGGAGTGTTGTTGGATTCCAATTTGACACTGAAATGTCAGATAAATAATGTCGTAAGGATTGCCGGATATCACCTTAGAAATATTGCTTTTATCAAGAAATACCTGGATGAAGATTCTATCAAGAAATTGATCTTTAACAATAGCATATCAAGAGTGGATTATTGCAACTCAATCTACTATAACCTGCCAAAGCTCCAATTAAGGAAATTACAGATGGTCTTAAATAGAGCAGCGAGATTTTTTTTTTTTTTACAACAAAGGAGGCAGCTCAAGGGCACATACCGAAAAGGAAACAATAATAAAAAAAAAAGACCGCTACTCACTGCCCCTAAAAAAATAATCATTAGAGGTGGCCGAAGGAGAGGTCAATTTCGGGAGGAGAGGTGTCCTGATACCCTTCTCTTGAAAGAGTTCAAGTCGTAGGCAGGAGGAAATACAGATGAAGGAAGATTGTTCCAAAGTTTACCAGCGTGAGGGATGAAAGAGTGATGATGCTGGTTAACTCTTGCATAAGGGGTTTGGACAGTGTAGGGATGAGCATGAGTAGAAAGTCGTGTGCAGCGGGGCCGCGGGAGGGGGGGAGGCATGCAGTTAGCAAGTTCAGAAGAGCAGTCAGCGTGGAAATATTGATAGAAGATAGAAAGAGAGGCAACATCGCGACGGAATTTAAGAGGTAGAAGACTATCAGTAGGAGGAGGAGAGCTGATGAGACGAAGAGCCTTAGACTCCACTCTGTCCAGAATAATTGTGTGAGTGGAGCCCCCCCACACGTGAGATGCATACTCTATACAAAGGCGGACAAGGCCCCTGTATATGGATAGCAACTGCGCAGGGGAGAAGAACTGGCGGAGACGATACAAAACGCCCAACCTCGAGGAAGCTGATTTAGCGAGAGAAATGTGAAGTTTCCAGTTGAGATTTTGAGTTAAGGATAGACCGAGGATGTTTAGTGTTGAAGATGGTGATAGCTGAGTGTTGTCGAAGAATAGGGGATAGGTGTTTGGAAGATTGTGTCGAGTTGATAGGTGGAGAAATTGATTTTTTGAGGGATTGAAGGACACAAGGTTCCTTCTACCCCAATCGGAAATGATAGCAAGGTCTGAGATTAAGCGTTCTGCAGCCTCCAGTCTGGAGTCGTGTACTTCTTGTTGAGAGGGTCTACTGTTGAAAGAAGTTGAATAACGCAGAGTGGAGTCGTCGGCGTATGAGTGGACAGGACAGTTTGTTATGGAAAGAAGATCATTGATGAATAACAGGAAGAGAGTGGGTGATAGGACAGAGCCCTGTGGAACACCACTGTTGATAGCTTTAGGTGAAGAACAGTGACCGTCTACCACCACAGAGATAGAACGGCCGGAGAGGAAACTGGAGATAAAGGAACAGAGAGAGGGATAGAATCCGAAAGAGGGCAGTTTAGAAAGCAAAGACTTGTGCCAGACTCTATCGAAGGCTTTCGATATGTCTAGCGCAACAGGGACAGTGATTAGAAAGAGATTAATCAAAGGAATTCCACCACGAGAGAGAATTACTCCTGTTCTGATAGAGCTCCACTGGTTGCCAATAAAAGCAAGGATAGTATTTAAGTTATGTGTTTTGACACACCAAGCTTTGATTACTGGCCGTCCACCGTATTTGAGATAATTATTACACGAAATACAGCCAGGTGAAGGCATTAACACTCGCCGAGCCACTTCTGGAATCACACTTCATGAACCGCGGTACTCTTCAAATGTTGGATTGCGCGCTTTCAGTTCTGCCGCCCCAAGACTGTACAATAAGTTCCCTCCTGACATTAAAAGAACAAAGGATCTCTCCAAATTTAAGAAAGAACTAAAACTTTTCTGTTCTCTGACTGCTTTGACATGGAAACATTGACAATTAACATGGCATATAAGTTGTGATCAATATTGAAAATTTAATGAATTAAAATATGTGGGTCCTGCAGAGCGCTTCGGCGGAAGTGGGACCAGATAAATAAGAAACACAAGTAACAAGTAACAAGTAGAGGGACGTCTAGTCTCGTTGGAGTCTGGGTGGAAGAATGCTGCGGGGAGCGGCAAGACCCACAAGGCTCAGCGCCCCGGCCGCGGTCAAGATGCCAGCTCTCGCCACACTGATATCTCGTTTTTTCTGCATTACACCTATGCTAAACGCCCTACGGCTATGGATTATTATTCATTATTGATAACCTAACACATGCACTAGGTAATAGTGGGTCATGCATCCCACACATAGCTCAGCTATGGCAGTAATAACGAATATGATTTGAAATAGCGCTCTGCTCCCGCCTTCTAGTGATGCATCTTCCCGCTCTCTCAATCAAAATGGCGGGGACTCCCGGGGTTTTTTCCACGGTTTATTTCTTGAATAATGAAATCATGTCAGCGGGGGAAGTGGATAACAGCTATGAGGAGGGAGAACTGGCGGCCGTCTGCTTCATCTCGACTCTGCAGTGCTCAATTTGTCAAAGATATATTACAGGGAAGACATCAGATTATTACATGAGCTAACACTCATTTAGGTATTGTCCCGGGTCCCCTAGCTTATTATGTGGCGGGGGATTACTCTGGAACGGGATTTACATGAGCTGGCGGAGGTAAACACGCATGCCGGCGCTCAAGCAGGGGAAGAAAATAGGAAAGGAAACTCAGTGGAGGCAAAGTGCAGAGAGGGACAGAGCTCAGTGCTGGGTGGAGTATATAAGTGTACGCAGGGAAGTGACCAAGAGTGCGTAGTGTAAGGTGACTTGCCGTCACCTGCCCTCACCTGTCGTCACTTGCCCTCTCCTGTTTGCCTGCCTGTGCTGCCTACCTGGGTATCACTGGTCAGCAACAGGAGATCGGCCAGGCAGAGGGACAGCTAGTCAACCGACCAGCCAGACAGTCAGCTAACCAACCAATCAGCCAGTTAACCAATCAGCCAGCCAGTTAACCAATCAGCCAGTCAGTCAACCACCCAGTCAGTCATCCAATAAACCAATCAGCCATCCAGTCGGTCTGTTAGACAGACAGTCAGCTTACCAATCAGCCAGCCAATTAACCCACCAGGCAACCAGTCAACCCACCAGTCAACCAGCCAGCCAGGCAGCTAGACAGCCAGTCTACCAGTCTCCTCCTCCAAAAGCACTGATTTGTTCGATGTATCTTAGCTTCGCAGCATTCTCAAGCGATTTCGCGTAATCACTTAACACAAATGATGCTGAAGGTCCTGCCATTTGCCCGCGGGTAGTGACTTAGGGATGGGGCACACGTGGTGCGTCCGCTCGCTCTGCTGGGGAGGGGACCACCAGAGGGTTTGCAGACGACGCACAAGGTGCAGATGACGCTATTTCGTGACGTCACTGCAAAACCTCTATACTCGTAAGAACATAAGGGGTCATATTCTTAAACATTTCGTGGTAAAGATTCGTTTCAGGTCCGTGCCAGTATCTCATAATCTACTTTATGAAACATCAGTATCTCTTCATATATCTTTTGTACAAACCTTCAACAGTCATGGAAACACTTAGAAAATCCAATTCAAGGACTTTTTTTTTACTCCTGAAAATAGGGGATAATGGTGCGGAGCTTAGCTGACCCCGCAGCCTACACTACCTTACCCTCCACGTTGAGTTTCTCCTCCTCCTCCTCCTCCTCCTCCTCCTCCTCCTCCTCCTTTTTCTCCCTCTCGCTAGCTCCCCTTTCTTGACCTCCACCTCGTCGTCTTTTCCATTGCTTGTTTCTCCTCCTCCTCCTCCTCCTCCTCCTCCTCACGCGTGGGTCAGTGAAATGGGTATGCCTGGAAAAGGTAAAATGAGGTAACCTGCGTGTCACAATCGGTCCTGTGTCGCCGGCTGAGGGGGTCTGCTGTTACCTGCGCGGGGTCACGGGCCAAGGGGACGGAGGGGTAATGCGTAGGTTATTGTGACCTCCCCCACCTTCACCCCTCTTCTCACCATCATCTTTGCCTTATACAGTGTTGCGTCCTGGTGTTTTTCTGGTGAGTGGTTGAGATCTTGATTTAAATGAGGGTTTGATAGTTTTATGCTTGTTGGTGTGAGTTGGAGCGGGGGGGGGGGGTTGCGGGGTTAGTTGTTGAATTTCGGGAAGTGAGTCAGTCATGTATTAGCACAAGTATGAAAGGGTATACATTAAGGTTAGGTTAGGTTAGGTGTGGGTTTTATGGTTGAGGGAAGATTGTGTGCTGATAGCGGAGACAGCAACAGGAGGAGGCAGGCAGATGTAGAAGTCACCCAACCAGCCAGGTATTAGTACAGGTGCGAAAGGGGTATACAGGAAGGTTAGGTTAGGTTAGGTGTGGGTTTTATGGGGGAGGGAAGATTTGTGCTTATAGCGGAGAGAGTAACAGGAGGGAAGGCAGGCAGAGGTAGAAGGAGTCACCCAACCAGCCAGGTATTAGCACAGGTGTGAATGGAGTATACAGGAAGGTTAGGTTAGGTTAGGTGTGGGTTTTATGGTTGAGGGAAGATTGTGTGCTGATAGCGGAGACAGTAGCAGGAGAGGAAACAGGCAGAGGTAGAAGGAGTCACCCAACCTGTCAGGTATTAGTACAGGTGTGGATGGGGTTTAAGGGCCATATTCTTAAACGTAAACGAACATAAGAACGTAAGGAGTCTGCATGAGGCCGGTTGGTCTATACAAGGCAGCTCCTGTAAGTCTAATCCCACCTTACCTCACTATCCATGTTAGATCGTTAAGTGGTTTGTTAGTTTGTTTGTTAATGGGTAGTCAAACAGCTTTATTTCCGTTAGTTAGGTAGGTTAGTTAAGTAGATAGTTTGATAGTTAGTTAAGCAGTTAGAGTCAGTTAGTTAATTTTACTATATTCTGTATTTATTTATTTATATATTTATATTATTTTTTTTATTTTTTTTCCTTTTCTTTCTTTCTTTTTTTTCTATTTGTTTTCTTTTCTTTTCTTTTCGTTCTTTTTCCTTTGTGTTTTCTCGGTGTTGGTTTTCTTTTGATGTTCTTTTTGGTGTTCTTTTTCCTATCATCCTTTGTCGATGTTCGTTGGTCTGGGTGAGCCGCTTTCCTCCCAGAAGAGACCCACCCATAATTTTGGAGATGTTGTTAGGGCCAAAAGGTGGATGATGTTTGTTTTATTTCATTTTCTTGATGTCGTGTTTTTCGTTCTTTTTATTGCTTTAGTTTTCTTTTTCGATGTTTTCCTGTTCTTTTTCTTTTACTTCTTATTGATGCTTTTTGATGTTCTTTTTTTCTATCATCCTTTGGTTGATGTTCCTTGGTCTGGATGAGCCGCTTTCCTCCCAGAAGAGACCCATCCATAATTTTGGTGATGTTGTTTGGGACAGAAAGGTGGATTATGCTTCTTGTATTTCTTTTCTTGATGTTGTTCATTTATTTCTGTTGCTTTTCTTTTTCGATGTTTTTTCTGATCTTTTTCCATTTTTTTTGGTGTTCTTTTCTATATCATCCCTTGTTGATGTTCTTTGGTCTGGGTGAGCCGCTTTCTCCCCAGAAGAGACCCACCCATAATTTTGGTGATGTTAGTCAGGGCCGGAAGGTGGATGATGTTTGTTATATTTTTCTTTCCTTGATGTGTTTTTCTTTGTTTTTTTTTATTTCATTTATTCATATCATCCTTTGGTTGATGTTCTTTGGTCTGGATGAGCCGCTTTCTCCCCAGAAGAGACCCATCCATAATTTTGGCGATGTTAGGGCCTAAAGGTGGATGATCTTTTTGTTTCTTTTCTTGATGTTTCGTTTCTGTATTTTCCATTTTTCTGGTGTTCCTTTTTATTTTCCTTTTCTTTGATGTTCCCATCGCGTGGATTGTCTACGACAGTATAACGAGCACCACAAGCCCGGGTTTGTTTAGAGTTTGCTCTCCTAGGCAGATTGCCTACCACGGCTGACGACCTCCACCTGCCCGGGTTTATTGTTCGTAGTTTGCTCTCCTAGGCAGATTGCCTACCACGGCTGACGACCTCCACCTGGCCGGGTTTATTGTTCGGAGTTTGCTCTCCTAGGCAGATTGCCTACCACGGCTGACGACCTCCACCTGGCCGGGTTTATTGTTCGGAGTTTGCTCTCCTAGGTAAAATGCTCACGCTAACGAGCTCCACCTGCCCGGGTTTTTTTGCTCGGAGTTTGCTCTCCTAGGTGAACTGCTCACGCTAACGAGCTCCACCTGCCCGGGTTTGTTGTTCGGAGTTTGCTCTCCTAGGTGAATTGCCTACCACGGCTAACGACCTCCACCTGCCCGGGTTTGTTTAGAGTGTGCTCTCCTAGGTGAACTGCCTACCACGGCTAACGAGCCTCACCTGCCCGGGTTTGTTTAGAGTTTGCTCTCCTAGGTGAATTACCTCCCACGGCTAACGACCTCCACCTGCCCGGGTTTATTGTTCGGAGTTTGCTCTCCTAGGTGAATTACCTCCCACGGCTAACGACCTCCACCTGCCCGGGTTTATTGTTCGGAGTTTGCTCTCCTAGGTGAATTACCTCCCACGGCTAACGACCTCCACCTGCCCGGGTTTATTGTTCGGAGTTTGCTCTCCTAGGTGAATTGCCTACCACGGCTAACGACCTCCACCTGCCCGGGTTTGTTTAGAGTTTGCTCTCCTAGGTGAATTGCCTCCCACGGCTAACGACCTCCACCTGCCCGGGGTTGTTCGGAGTTTGCTCTCCCAGGTGAATTGCCTCCCACGGCTAACGACCTCCACCTGCCCGGGTTTGTTTAGAGTTTGCTCTCCTAGGTGAATTGCCTCCCACGGCTAACGAGCCTCACCTGCCCGGGTTTGTTTAGAGTTTGCTCTCCTAGGTGAATTACCTCCCACGGCTAACGACCTCCACCTGCCCGGGTTTATTGTTCGGAGTTTGCTCTCCTAGGTGAATTGCCTACCATGGCTAACGACCTCCACCTGCCCGGGTTTATTGTTCGGAGTTTGCTCTCCTAGGTGAATTGCCTCCCACGGCTAACGACCTCCACCTGCCCGGGTTTGTTTAGAGTTTGCTCTCCTAGGTGAATTGCCTCCCACGGCTAACGAGCCTCACCTGCCCGGGTTTGTTTAGAGTTTGCTCTCCTAGGTGAATTGCCTCCCACGGCTAACGAGCCTCACCTGCCCGGGTTTGTTAAGAGTTTGCTCTCCTAGGTGAATTGCCTACCACGGCTAACGAGCTCCACCTGCCCGGGTTTATTGTTCGGAGTTTGCTCTCCTAGGCAGACTGCCTACCACGGCTAACGAGCTCCACCTGCCCGGGTTTGTAGCCGGAAGATCTCCGGCACCTCCGTCGGGGCCCCGAGGGACGCCGAGGAGCCCTGCCTGGAGCCCTCCAGTCCTGCCATGCTCGCCAGGGAGACCTTGGGCTCGCTGGCGCTCCACACCCCCGCCGAGGTGAGGATGCAAGAACTCGCTTCTTAAAACTACCAGACTGGATTATAAAATTAATGATAATTACTGTGAAGGCGCCGGTCACCGCGTTTATCGGTTCAGGGATGGAAGACCGACGGGCCTGGGAAACGCGCACAAGCATCCAAAGGAATCCTCGCGACGGCTTGCGACGCAGCATCCGTTTCCCTTTTCTTTCTCATTCCAATTTTTCTTTTTTATTATATTTTCCTTCTCTGATTGATTGATGGATTGATTTTACTTGGTAGGAAGCTGTTCACCAATTAACATCATTCAGGTGTACATTGCACACACGTGCCGAGAGAAAACACCAGTGTGAGTGCTGACGCTCACGAGGACGGCCCGCTAGAGTTTCCTAACATTCGCATCAGGGCCCCAATTCTCTTAAGTCGTCTGTCTCTTTATTTTCTCTTCTCTACTTCATTTTATTTCTCCTTTCTTTCATCCTTGCTCTCCATCTATGAATTTATTTCTCTCTCTCTCTCTCTCTCTCTCTCTCTCTCTCTCTCTCTCTCTCTCTCTCTCTCTCTCTCTCTCTCTCTCTCTCTCTCTCTCTCTCTCTTTCTCTCTCTCACACACACACACACACACACACACAGCTTTCGTAGGCGTTGTGGGTATTGCCAGGGTAGTTTAATGACCCTGGTGGTAGTCTGACCTCCTATCTGTACTATGGACCTAAAAACACTCATGAGAATCCGACTGATCTGCTTTGACCCACGTGGAAAAAAGTTGGTATGAGAGACAGAAGCGTCTGAGAATACCGGCCTAGGAGTTGTCATGTATAAGTCGAGTGTCCTCTTGTTTGGTTAGATATGCACTGTTAATTATTTAATCATTTCTTGGCATCACAGGAGGCGGCTCAAAGACAAAACAAAACACACTCACTGAAAACACCAACCACTTTTCCAACAATCAGAAAACACTCACCATCATTTTTTTTTTTCTCTCTCATTTATATATTTATTTTCGCATCATAGCAGGCAAACATTAACACACAGCACACACACAAAACATAACCACTTCTCCCACCATCAGAAAACACTCACCATAATATGCTTTTTTCTATTTTTCTCTCCCATTTATCTGTTTATTTTCGCAACATAGGAAGCAGCTCAAAGGTAAAACAATACCACAAAAAGTCTGTGCACCACTTCTCCTAACACAAACAAACGAAAAACTAGCTTCCATCAAGTGCTTTTTCTTTTTTCTTTTCTTTCGTTGATTTTTCACATCATAGGAGTTTCATTTGATGTTGATGAAAGTTCAGCATGCAGCTATTTTATTTATATTACCATTGTGCGGAACTTATTCTATGAGTATGTCGGAAAAATGACTGAACGGGTAAATGTTTTGAAAGAGATGGGGAAGCAAATGGGGATCAATCCTTATGAGAAGAAAGTTTATCTACAATTATTGGGTCTGGATTAAAGTCTTCCTCCACCTCTTCCGCTGCTTCCTCCTCTTCCTCCTTTTCTTCCTCCACTTACAAACGTGCTGTATGTTTACGAAAGTGCATCACCTCCTCTGGCGACGGCCGCGGCGACGAGGCAGTCGCCGCAGCCGTGCAAGCTCTCGCAGAGGGTGGAGGGTCGTGGAGCATAGTTAAATTACTCCAACCGAACTTTACGACCTACTAACGGGGTCTGCGCCCCCTCGACCGCCCCCCTTCTAACCAGCCCCCATTGACCCCCACATGTATATGTGACTTATTTCAGTGAGGAGGTATTTCTCGCAACAGCGGCCAGCATCGCCGCAGCCGCCGCCAGAGGAGGCGACACGCTTTCGTAAACATTATCCCTATTTTCAGGAGTAAAAAAAGAGGCCTTGAATTGGATTTTCAAAGCGTTTCCGTGACTGTTGAAGGTTTGTAGAAAAGATATATGAAGAGATACTGATGTTTCATAAAGTAGGTAACGAGATACTGGCACGGACCTAAAACGAATCTTAACCCATTTCGGCGCCCGAGCTCACATATTTGACACGGTTTTCGTATGAGTTTTCGGTATTTCCAGGAGTATTTTAATGGTTCTAGTAGTAGTTTGATTCTTCTTCTGTACCATGAACCTGAAAACACTCTCATGAGAACCCAATTGATCCCCTTTTTGGCCTTTGGAAATAGTTGGTGTGAGAGGCGGAAGTGTCTGCCAATACTAACCAAGGAGTCTGCAAGAGGCCGGTGGGCGTATACAAGGCAGCTCCCGTGAACCTGACCCCACCTAACGTCACTATTCACTCTGATCTTCATAATCTTCACCCATTACTAGTCCACTGCAGCATAGAGGCCTTTCCCAACGTCCTCCACCTCTCCTAACCCCACCTAACGTCACTATTCACTCTGATCTTCATAATCTTCACCCATTTCTAGTCCACTGCAGCATATAGGCCTTTCCCAACGTCCTCCACCTCTCCTAACCCCACCTAACCTAATTTAACCCCACTCGGATCTTCATAATCTTCACCCATTTCTAGTCCACTGCAGCATAGAGGCCTTTCCCAACGTCCTCCACCTCTCCTAACCCCACCTAACCTAATTTAACCCCTCTCGGATCTTCATTATCTTCACCCATTTCCAGTCAACTGCAGCATAGAGGCCTTTCCCAACGTCATCCACCTATTCTAATCCCACCTAACCTAACCTAACCCCACTCTGGTCCTCATAATCCTCAGTCATGACTAGTCCACTGCACCATAGAACCCTTTCCCAACGTCCTCCACCCCTCTCTGTTTGATATATTACTCCATCGTGCTTTGGCAAATACTCTTAACTAATATAATCTTCATCTTCAGCCATTGCTAGTCCACTGCAGAACAAAGGCCTTTCCCAACGTCCTCCACCTTTCCCTGATATTATACTCCATCATGCTTTGGCAAATACTCAAACTGCATCTAATCTTCATCTTAAGGCCTTGTTAGTCCAATACAAAACAAAGGCCTTTCCCAACGTCCTCCACCTTTCCCTGATATTATACTCCATCATGCTTTGGCAAATACTCAAACTGCATCTAATCTTCATCTTAAGGCCTTGTTAGTCCAATACAAAACAAAGGCCTTTCCCAGCATCCTCCACCTTTCCCTGATATTATACTCCATCGTGGTTTGGCAAATACTCAAACTTCATCTAATCTTCATCTTAAGGCCTTGTTAGTCCAATACAAAACAAAGGCCTTTCCCAACGTCCTCCACCTTTCCCTGATATTATACTCCATCATGCTTTGGCAAATACTCAAACTTCATCTAATCTTCATCTTAAGGCCTTGTTAGTCCAATACAAAACAAAGGCCTTTCCCAACGTCGTCCACCTTTCTATATTAGGTGTTAGACCTCTTCATCCTGCTCTGGCAAATGCTCTAACTTTAGGGACTGACACTGTACACTTCATATCGTCAGTCTATGGCAGAACAGAGGTCTTTCGCAATGGTCCATCTCTATTCCTTCACCTTTCCCTGTTTGATGTTAGATTACGCCATCTTGCTCCGGCAGTTGCTCTAACTTAAGTGACTGCAATACTCTAATATTCACCATCGTAAGTTATTACTAGTCTATTACAAAGGCCTTTCCCAGTTGTCTGTTCCTCTACCTTTCTCTGTTTGATGTTAGTGTACTCCATCCTGCTCCGCCAGTCTGATAACTAATGTAACATCTCCACCTGCTCGCCCTCTGCCCGCCCTGACTTGTACATGTTCTTGGTCGTCACTGTTGGGTGAATTGGCTGCCCTCCTGATGTCAGTTCTCCGCGTGCTGTGTCCTGCCGAGTCCATTTCTCGTTCTTGTTTGTTGTTAGATTATCTTTTATTTTTGTCGTTACCTAACCGATGATGCTCTCTCCGTCTGTCATCTGTCTGTCTCTCCTCTCTCTCTCTCTCTCTCTCTCTCTCTCTCTCTCTCTCTCTCTCTCTCTCTCTCTCTCTCTCTCTCTCTCTCTCCTCCTGACCACACTCTCACAAGCATACTGCTACACACATATATACATTCACTCACACTACAAACATATATATATATATATATATATATATATATATATATATATATATATATATATATATATATATATATATATATATATATATATATATATATATATATATGCCTATAGCGCTGGTGAGGTCTTTTTAAAGGGCCTGATGGTTGGCCCAGGCCGTTAAGGCTCATATAGTTATTTATAATGGCGCATATAATTCTTGCCCGCTAGACCGCTGCTCCCATAAAAAGATTCAGAAGGGTGGCCAAAAGCAAGGTCAGATTCGGGAGGAGAGGTAACCTGATACCTTCTCCTCTTATGGAAAGAGTTCAAGTCGTAGGCAGGAGGAAATACAGATAAAGGAAGGTGTTCAGAGTTTACCAGCGTGAGGGGATGAAAGAGTACAATGATGCTGGTTAACTCTTTACATAAGGAGGTTTGGACAGTAAAGGATGAGCATGAGTAGAAAGTCGTGCATGCAGGGGCCGCGGAGGGAGGAGGCATGCAGTTAGCAAGTTCAGAAGAGCAGTCAGCGTGGAAATATCGATAGGAAGATAGAAAGAGGCAACATCGCGGCGGAATTTAAGAGGGTAGAAGACTATCGTAGGAGGAGGAAAGTTGATGAGACGAAGAGCCTTAGCCTCCACTCTGTCCCAGAAGAGCTGATGTGGGTAGGAGCCCTCCCACACGTGAGATGCATACTCCATACGAGGGCGGGACAAGGCCTGTATATGAATAGCTTAGCACTGCGCGGGGAGAAGAACTGGCGGGAGACGATACAGAACGCCTCAACATCGAGGAGGCTTCGATTGAGCGAGAGAGTAGATATGAAGTTTCCAGTTAGCAGATTTTGAGTTAAGGATAGACTGAGGATGTTTAGTGTTGAAGAAAGGTGACAGCTGAGAATATTTGTCGAAGAATAGGGGATAGGTGTTTGGAGGATTGTCAGTTGATAGGGTGGAGAAATTGAATTTTGAGGCATTGAAGGACACAAAGTTTCCTTCTGCCATAATGATAGCGCAAGGTTCGAGGCTAAACATTCAGCCTCAGTCTGGAGTCGTGTACTTCCTGTTGGATGGCCTTCTATCGAAAGAAGTTGAATAATGCAGGAGTGGAGAGTCGTCGGCGTATGAATGGACAGGACAGTTTGTTATGGAAAGATCATTGATGAATAATAGGAGGAGGGTGGGTGATGGGACAGAGCCCTGTGGAACACCACTGTTTAGGGAAGAACAGTGACCGTGTACCACCGCAGAGGTGGAACTTGGCCGAAAAAGGAAACTGGAGATAAAGAGCAGAGAGAGAGATAGAGATCCGAAAGAGGGCAGTTTAGAGAGAGCAAAGACTGGTGCCATATACTCTTTCGAAGGCTTTCGATATGTCTAGCTCAACTGAGAAAGTTTCACCCGAAACGGCTGGGGAGAGGATGACCAAGAGTCGGTTAAGAACAAGAAGAGATCGCCAGTAGAACGCCCCATGCGGAACCCATACTGGCGATCAGGATATGTTTAAGCTGGCAGCAAGGTTCAGCCTTAGCCAGCTACTAGATGAGACGGCAGTGCTTGCCGTCAAGATTATTAAGGAGAGGAGGGAAAGAGGAAGAGAGTGAAATTGGAGGAGGATATTTTTGCTAGATGCAAGAAGTCACAGGCCAGAATTAGAAGAAGCGGGAAATTGCCATTTTCTATCGATAAATACAGTTTTGGTAAGTCGGAGAATAGATTTGGTACGATTCCGGGCTGAAATGTAAAGGTCAAAGCAAGCGGGAGTTTGAAGGCTCTGATACCTTTTGTGAGCTGCCTCTCTATCATTGACAGCACGTGAACAAGCATGATTAAACCAAGGCTTTTTAGCATGAGGAGTAGAGAAAAAACGTGGAATGTATGCCTCCATTCCAGAGACAATCACCTCTGTGATGTGCAGAGGAACACACATTGGGGTCTCTCTCCTGGAAGGCCAGTAATCATTCCACGGAAAATCGGAAAAGTATGTCCTCAGGTCATCCCAACGAGCTAAAGCAAAATGCCAAAAGCATCGAATATCTTCGGTGGGTCCGAGGATGTACCAGGAGTGATAGGATAGGATACATAAATAAGGTCATGATCGGAGG